>NW_022436978.1:19294345-19332345 GCF_009761245.1 Sapajus apella
CTCTCTCTCTCTCTCTCTCTCTCTCTCTCTCTCTCTCTCTCTCTCTCCCCCTTCCTCCCTCCCTCCCTCCTGCCTTGCCACAAGCAGGGGGTGGGACGCTAAGAGGCAGCTGGGGGACACATGCTAATCACAAGTGGATGGATTTGGCTCATCTTCCTAATCAAAGAACCTAAGCCCCAGCAAGAGTTCAGGCTCCCATCAAGATACACAATTATGCTGGTGAAGGTGTAGAAAAACAGGCGCTCTGAATTTTACTGGTAAGACTGTCAACCGATGCAACTTCTATAAAAAGCAATTTGACAATACCTATTAGAATTGAAAATGCATGTATACCTGACCCCAAAATTCTACTACTAGAAATTTTCACACACATGCACATACCTGCAAAATCATAAGATTATTTATTACAGTGTTATTTATAATGTCACAAGATTAAAAACAACCTAAATATGAAAATGAGACTGTTAAAATAAACTGTGACGTATACACCAAATGGAATACGATGCAGCCGTTACAAAGACGGAGGTAATCCATTATACAGTATGTAAAAATATTTTCACTATATAGTATTAAGGAGAAGGCAGAAAATGCAGAACAAGTACATATACTAACTCGTATTTGTCCACAAAAGATACTGGGAACAGGAGGAAGGTGAAGACAGTGCATATATTTTGTTTGTGCATAAAACAACTTCAAGTATACACAAGACAATGACAACTTTGATTGCCAGTGGAAAGGGGAACTGGGTTGCTGAGGGAAGAAGATTTTACTCTATCCCCTTTTGTACTTTCTGCATCATGTGAATATATTACTTCTTAAAACTAAATGAGTTACAGGAAAAATTATGTCCCTGTTTTGAGTAGCTCACTGTCAAGACAGATAAACAATTACCGTACAATAGGGAAGAACTAGTTAAAACTATCTAATAGGCTACAACACAAAGCAAGGAAAGGGTTAAAAATTGCCTCTGAGCCCGGGAAAATACAATGGGAAATGATCTTATTCCGCCCACTTCAGCCAACATTTCTGTTGGACCCAGCAGTCCCCAAGGCCCATGTACTGCGGGCATGTTTAGGTCGTGACTCTTGTCACCCAGAGGGCTCTTTGTCCAGTGCCCTTCCCTTACAGATGTATAAAGCTGGACCCCTGCAGGGTGAAGGGACTTGCCTCCAGCCACGTGGATGGTTGGTAATGCCTCTGAGCCCACCACGGAGTCTCTTCCTGTAGCAGACACTGACACAACCACACACGCAGTGACTTGGTAGTGTTCTGCGCTGGCTGAGACACAATTCGGTCCATGGAGACTTGGCCCGCCAATCCTCTCTGTAGACCCCGATCAACTTGCATGCCCACAAACCAGTTAGATGCTGCCCCTACCTCCTTGCTCAGACAACAGTAAGTAAACTTCTCAGAGGAAGACAGATAAATCATCAGCCTTTTCCTTCCGGGAAGTGCTCGGTGTAAATGGAGTCCATCTGGTCTCTGCCACCTTGTCAGATCAGGATCACGATCATGGTTGGACCTTTCCACTTGCTTCTTATGCATAACAAGCCACGTGGCCCACTGTGCAGTTATCAAACTGAAATCTCAACATTTAGCCCGTTATCTTGCTTTCAAGGAAACAAAGTAATTGCTTATCAACCTGTCATTCCCAAGCTCACTCCAATCTTTAATTTCACTCCAGCAATAAGGCAGATTTGTTTTCCTTTGCAAATCCTTGCACAGCCTGGCATGCAATAGAAAGCAAGTACGGCCTTCCATAGCTCATGGCCCTAGAAGCAGAAGAGGGCTTAGCCTAAGGCAGGCTAAATTTCATCATGATTTCAAAGCCCTGGCTTGCTAACATTTCTTTAGTTTTCCACTGAACTGCTCTTCCTGACCAGGACCCTCCACCGGATCACACAACTCTACACAGTTAACCATCGATCTCTCCTCTGCCCTCATCATCAGCCTCTTCATTCTTCTTGCTTCTTCCTCTGCACTTTAGAGCAGCAGCCCGGTCTTAAAAATAGCTCCCCCCTTGATCCTGCCTTCTCTTTCATCTCTGATGGTATTCCTTTTTCCCTTTCACTTCTAGATGCCTTTGGAATATGAAGGGGGAAAAAATCGCACTTCAGCAAATTTAATAATAAAACAATAAAAATATAAATGGCAAAAGGAACAAATATTTATTGAGCACTTACTTTGTGCTAAGCACTCAGCTAAATAACCTAGCACGCATGACCTCAGAATGAACAAATCTTTTGTTTTGCAAGCTATTTTTGTCTCAAATGAGGGCCTGTAGAAACATAGACTATGGTTGGTTTCAGTACAATCCATTCTCAAAAATGACAGGAATCAATTGTGTGACCGTACTACCACTTCCAAACAGCCCCTGGCCGTGTGACAACGATACTTTAGAAGCAAACTATCTGGCTGTATAATGTTTGCACTATTGCAAGTAGTGTGAGGAGGGATGACCACCTCTCCCCTTCTGCCCTAAGGCAACCATAAGACAAAGCTATCTTAGTTCTGCTCTTACACCACAACTCACACCTCAACAACTCTCACACCAACCACATCACCCCTACTTGAAAATGTGACACAAATGTGAAGCTGTACAACACCACAACCCAGCAGCCACAATATTAACAGATAGAAAGAAATACATGAAAATGTGAGCTGAAAGTCCTTCACGTGCATCTACAAAGTTCTTATTAAATCCAACAGCCTGGGATGGAGACTTCCAATAATGTCATTTTAAGGAAATGCCACTGGAGGATGAAGATAACTCCTGAGTCTATGATCCTGTATGTTTTGCACACCCAGTTTTCCCTGTTTAAAAATGGTTTGGCCACTGAATACTTATCCACCCATTCTATTAGGGTACTATCTGAACTTGGTCTCCCTGAAATCTTTCTCCCTTCTGATCATCTTCCTCCCACACACTGTAATCGTGATAGTTTTAATAAAATCATTTGAATAGCATTAGGAAACAGACATGTCAACACTTATCTCTGGTGCCCACTAATATATCACAAGACAAACAGGCGCTCAATAAATGTGATTTAACAAATACATGAATTATTCAGTGATCAGGAAAAGGATAAAACAGGAAGCTTATTGTTGCCTATCAATCAACATTTTATTTATTATACTTTAAGTTCTGGGGTACATGTGCAGAACCTGCAGGTGTGTTACATAGGTATACACGTGCCATGGTGGTTTGCTGCATCCATCACCCCGTTATCTACATTAGGTATTTCTGCTAATGCTATCCCTCCCCTAGCCCCCAACTCCCTGATAGGCCCCAGTGTGTGACGTTCTGCTACCTGTGTCCATGTGTTCTCATTGTTCAGCTCCCACATATGAGTGAGAACATGACATGTGGTGTTTGCTTTTCTGGTCCTGTGATAGTTTGCTGAGAATGATGGTTTCCAGCTTCATCCATGTCCCTGCAAAGGACATAAACTCAACCTTTCTTATGGCTGCATAGTATTCCATGGTGTATATGTGCCACATTTTCTTTATCCAGTCTATCATCAATGGGCATTTGGGTTGGTTCCAAGTCTTTCCTATTGTGAATAGTATTACAATAAACATATGTGTGCATGTGTCTGTACAGCAGAATGATTTATAATCCTTTAGGTATATACCCAGTAATGGGAATACTGGGTCAAATGGTATTTCTGGTTCTAGGTCCTTGAGGAATCACCACACTGTCTTCCACAATGGTTGAATTTACACTCCCACCAACAGTGTAAAAGTGTTCCTATTTCTCCACATCCTCTCCAGCATCTGTTGTTTCCTGACTTTTTAATGATGGTTATTCTAACTGGTGTGAAATAGTATCTCATTGTGGTTTTGATCTGCATTTCTCTATTGACCAGTGATGATGAGCTTTTATTCATATGTTTGTTGGCCATATAAATATCTTCTTTTGAGGAGTGTCTGTTCATATCCTTTGCCCACTTTTTGATGGGGTTGTTTTTTTCTTGTAAATTTAAGTTTCTTGTAGACTCTGGATATTAGCCCTCTGTCACATGGATAGATTAAAACAATTTTCTCCCATTCTGTAGGTTGCCTGTTCACACTGATGATAGTTTCTTTTGCTGTGCAGAAGCTCTTTAGTTTCATTATATCCCATTTGTCAATGTTGGCTTTTTGCCATTGCTTTTGGTGTTTTAGTCATGAAGTCTTTGCCCATGCCTATGTCCTGAATGGTATTGCCTAGGTTTCCTTCTAGGGTTTTTATGGTTTTGGGTCTTCGTTTCGGTCTTTAATCCATCTTGAGTTAATTTTTGTATAAGGTATAAGGAAGGGGTCCAGTTTCAGTTTTCAGCATATGGCTAGCCAGTTTCCCAACACCATTTATTAAATAGAGAATCCTTTCCCCATTGCTTGTTTTTGTCAGGTTGTAGATGTGTGGCATTATCTTTGAGGCCCCTGTTCTGTTCCATTGGTCTAAATCTCTGTTTTGGTACCAGCACCATGCCGTTTTGGTTACTGTAGCCTTATAGTATCATTTGAAGTCAGGTAGTGTGATGCCTCCAGCTTTGTTCTTTTTGCTTAGGACTGTCTTGGCTATACTGGCTCCTTTTTGGTTCCATATGAAATTTAAAGTAGTTTTTCTAATTCTGTGAATAAAGTCAATGGTAGCTCAATGGGAATAGCATTGCATCTATAAATTACTTTGGGCAATATGGTCATTTTCATGGTACTGAGTCTCTACCCATGAGCATGGAATGTTTTTCCATTTGTTTGTGTCCTCTTTTATTTCACTGAGCTGGTAGTTCTCCTTGAATAGATCCTTCACACCCCTTGTAAGTCGTTTTCCCACGTATTTTATTCTTTTGGTAGCAACTGTGATTGGGAGTTCACCCATGATTTGGCTCTCTATTGTTGGTGTAAAAGACTGCTTGTGATTTTTGCACATAGATTTTGTACCCTGAGACTTTGCTGAAGTTGCTTATCAGCTTAAGGAAATTTTGGGCTGAGACGATGGGGTTTTCTAAATATGCAATCATGTCATCTGCAAACAGAGACATTTTTACTTCCTCTCTTCCTATCTGAATACCCTTTATTTCTATCCGTTGCCTGATTGCCCTGGCCAAAACTTCCAATACTATGTTGAAAAGAAGTGGTAAGGGAAGACATCCTTGTCTTGTGCTGGTTTTCAAAGGGAATGATTCCAGCTTTTGCCTATTCAATATGGTATTGGCTGTGGGTTTGTCATAGTTCTTACCATTTTGAGATACGTTCCATCAATACCGAGTTTATTGAGAGTTTTCAGCATGAAGCGGTGTTGGATTTTATCAAAGGCCTTTTCTGCATCTATTGAGATAATCATGTGGCTTTTGTCATTGGTTTTGTTTATGTGATGAATTACATTTATTGATTTGCATATATTGAACCAGCCTTGCATCCCAGGGATGAAGCTGACTTGATCGTGGTGGATAAGCTTTTTGACGTGCTGCCGGATTCAGTTTGCCAGTATTTTATGGAGGATTTTCGCATTGATATTCATCAGGGATATTGGCCTGAAATTTTCTTGTTGTTGCTGTGTCTCTGCCAGATTTTGGTAACAGGATGATGCTGGCCTCATAAAATGAGTTAGGGAGGAGTCCTCTTTTTCTATTGTTTGGAATAGTTTCAGAAGAAATAGTACTGGCTCCTCTTTGTACCTCTGGTAGAATTCAACTATGAATCTGTCTGGTCCTGGGTTTTTTTTGGTTGGTAAGGCTGTTAACTACTGCCTCAATTTCAAAACTTGTTATTGACCTATTCAGGGATTTGATTTCTTCCTGGTTAGTCTTGGGAGGCTGTATGTGTCCAGGAATTTATCCCTCTCTTCTAGATTTTCTACTTTATTAGCACAGAGTTGTTTGTAGTATTCTCTGATGATTTATACTTTGTATTTCTTTGGAATCAAAAAATATGAAATGCTTCATTAATTTGCATGTCATCCTTCTGCAGAAGCCATGCTAATCTTCTTTGTATCGTTCCAATTTTAATATATGTGCTGCCAAGGTGAGCACCAATCAACATTTTTAATTTGTTTTTTGGTTTTGTGGTTTTGCTTTTTTACTGATTCTTCCAAGTTGGCAGGAATGCAATACATTGAGCACCCATATATTATTGACAAGAGAGACTTTGACAACATTGTTTTTCAAAGGGTCCTTTCAATTTTAGAAATCAAGCTTGTGAAATAGCCTTCATATGAACAGAAAAATATCCTATACATAAAATATTTCCAAATTTGGAAATACTAAGATTCGGCAATAATGGAATGTTGGGCAACTGATGGTACAAATCACTAAATGAAATATTATGTAGCTATCAGAAATGATCATTAGATTTATACAATAACGTAAGTGAAAATGTAACAAAAAATGAAGATAACACTCATGCAAAACAAGCAGAGAGGCCAGGCACGGTGGCTCATGCCTGTAATCCCAGCACTTTGGGAGGCCAAGTTCAGCGAATCACCTGAGGTCAGGAGTTCGAGACCAGCCTGGCCAACACGGTAAAACCCCATCTCTACTAAAAATACAAAAATTTGCCAGGCATGGTGCCACGCACCTGTAGCCCCTGCTACTGAGCAGGCTGAGATGGGAAAATCACTTGAACCCAGAAGGTAGAGGTTGCAGTGAGCCAAGACTGCGCCACTGCACTCCAGCCTGGGCAACACAGCAAGACTCCATCTCAGAAAAACAAACAAGCAACAACGACAACAACAAAACAAGCAGAGAGTTGTGCAAAAAATGCTAACAAGGAAAACTGGATTTGAATGTTGACTCCTCAGTTTATTAACAGTGTGAATTTAGATGGATTGATCTCTATGGCTCAATTTCCTCACATTAATGACAATGCAATAATAATGATAAAAACAATAACTTATTTCATGGGAGTGTTGTGGGGAGGTAAATGAGTATTGTGGCTGAAACAGGATAAGCACTCAATAGATAAGGATGATACAGTGATTATTACGAGGGTGATGGAACTGTGGTGTTTTGTCCTACTTCCCCAAATCCTCACTGGCGTGTAACGTCACACACGTCGTCATGGTGATCTCCTCATCTCCCTCCCCAGTCTTCTGTAAGAAATATCTGGAGCTGGATCATTTCAGCCATGGTAGCCTCACTCTCTTCCTAGGAATTCCCATAGTGCTTCCTATTTGAAATGACTGCTCAATTATGTTTTTATTTTGCCTGGAGTTCATCACTGCCTTTTATACATACATGCTCATCTCCAGTTCCCCGACCATCGCTTTCAGGAAAGGGGCATCTTCAGTCCCTCTCATGACCCCTTCAGCATACAACCAAATGTATCTCAATAGGTTAATTTAATTTTCAAAACATGTTGATTTGACAGTCATATAGATAGAAGCATGTAGCGTATCCAGAATTCAATAAATATTAGCTCATTTTCTGTTTATTTTTTAACTTTTATTTTAGGTTCAGGGGTACATGTGCAGGTTTGCCATACAGGACAACTCATGTCATGGTTGTTTGAGGTACAAATTATTCTAGTTTCTTTCTTAATCATATTTTATTTCAATAGTCACAAAAGAGCAAAAAAATAAAAAAAACCTTTGGGTTGGTTTTTTTTGGTTTGTGTTTTACATTTGCTTAGTTTTACAACTCAGTAGAGCCTGCAAACAGACAACATTCTGTTTTCCAAAATGAACTAAGTTTGTATTTTCCCTATACAGAAATAAATTTTCCCTATACAGGCCAGTGGTGATTAATTTCCAGAACAAAGGATATACCAGGTGGAAAGCCAGAGGGTAGGCAGTATAAGACTTCTAGGAAAAGAACCCTTTGGAAGGCAGAATTCTATTCAAATTCAATTAAAACTATGCTCTCAATCCAAAGGTAAATGATTCTGCTTAAAGTTTTTTGTGCCCACTATTTCCCTAGGGCAAGAGCCCTGCAAACAGATACCTTTAATTGTGCCAGCTCCTTTTGTGTTTTGCACAATTAGACATCTCCAATTATATAAACACGTACACGATGACAGTCTTTGGTTATGGAGGTATTTACAGGAAAAAAAAAGGTAACTTTAACTTTGAGAGCTGGTTTTAGGACAAACAAGATTAAAGCTTATATGGATACACAAAATAATAGACTAATGCTATTGTCTGCTTCCCTTAAATTATTTTATTAGAAGGAACATATTAATTATAATGAAAGCAAACTTGGACTCTGTGGGTTTCTAAAGAAAATTCCTTTGTAGCATCATAGCAGGATTTCCTACCATTTTTCTCTTTCTGATGAAATTAACTCCCCATAGTTGGTCAGCAGGATAATCTAATTTTAGCCAATCAGCTTGGGAGCTGCCATTGACCTCACAAAGGAAGAGAAAGGTATCTGCAGTCATAGCAACCACCCGCTCAGCTCCGAACATCTCTCTGGACCCTTCCGCCTAATGACAGACACCGGCTTGCTTCTTAGATGATTAATCTTTTCCCCTGTGAACCTCCTTGAATACATTAGCCAAACAAGTCTGATAAATTTGTTTATCCCATGACAATCATTAGAAAATTACCTGCAAAAGTAATTCTCACTAGAGCCGTTTGTGAATGGAAAGCCATATGGCAGATAAAAACAGAAATATGCAATAAAATCTCTTGCTATATGTCACAACAGGTTAGAAAACTTTTTTCCCCTTTGAACTTTGCCATTTTTTGCAAAATCACAAAAGCACATTAGCCTGAGAGCCATTTTCCATGAGCAAAAGAATGTTTATTCTAGTGACTAGTTACTCCTGCAATCAACACTACATGCCTACTGTGTGCTGGGCGCTGGGGATGCACCAGTGAGTATGAGCTATCACTGGCTTCCACAATCTCACATTCCAGTGGGAGGAGACAGATGTGTAAACAGATAATCACATCACACGATAAGGGCAGGAGCAGAGGCAAAGCCGCGGGCTCTGAGAGCATTGGGAAGAACTGGATAACAGTTTTCCAGAGTCAACTAAGATTTCACTGCAGCAACATTCAGATTAGGCAAAATCGCAGGACTTTTTCAAGAGATAGAACATTCTTGGCAAAGAAAAGAGCATGGGAGGAGCACGGACTTATGGACAGTTGTGATAGACTGGCAGCAAACGGCAGCAGCTGGGTATTGGCTACCTTTTTTTCCAGGAAGTGGGACTAAAAATGTGGATTGCAAATGGGTTAAAGTACCTTAAGGGGTAGCATGTGTTAGGGCCTCAAGAAGACTGAAACAATGGGGAGAGATGGGAAGGACCAATTTGGAAATTCTTTCTGAGGTTGCATCAAAAGAATAAAATTGTTGGGTGCTCCTCCCTCACTTACGGAAAGAAAGAGAAGACACTGAGCACGTGTTGCAGCCACACTGCTGATGTGGGCCATTTCCACACACAGCCACTAGATCACCACGGAGCGGCCAGTGCATTGAGCCAGAGAGCAGGCTGAGTTTCCGTGTGGTTGGGTGCTCCAAAATGAGAGAAGGTTTTCAAAGCAGCTGATGAGACAGCTGTAATGACTTGAGTAGGGCTATTAGTGTGGGCAGAATCTTATGGACACGATAGGCTTTTATAAACCAACACTAGACAAACTCCACTAAACTCAGGGCTTGAGAGCCAGCTGTCTGGACCAGGAGCCACAGCTGTCTGAGTCTAGGCATTGGTGCTGTGAGTGGTAGGACAGCTGGGCCCACATCAGTTCTACGGCCAGGGCGATTTCACCGAGGGGGGCTTCAGAAACGCTGACTGAAATGAGAGCCATCACATAGGTAAGCCTATCATTGACCATGTTCTCCAAAACAACCCAGGAGCCTTCTCAGGAGATGCGCTCGAGGTCCAGACTGCCCAACCCTGAGGATTTCTGCATCTGCAGGCCTGTGTGAGGAGTCCAGTCCAGGTTTCTAGTTTTCTCATGCCTTGCAAGAAGAACATTGCCCACCACAAATCTGCTCCACAGAAGCCTCAGAAAGGAGCCAATTGTTAGACTGAGGAGTCTGTATTTTCTATATTTGCCAAATTTTTAATAGGAAGCATGTATTAGTTTTGTAATGGAAACACATTTTTAAAAGATAGAAATTTCAACATAAATTACCTCAAAAGCTATTCTGTAATAGCAAGTACACAAGTTGGACATAATTTTCAGAAGCACTTACACAATTATCTGCATGAGCCTGTGCATGGCAGCTCACACCTGTAATCCCAGTGCTTTGGGAGGCTAACACAGGGGGATTGCTTGAGCCCAAGATGTCAAAACCAGTCTGGGCAACAGAGTGAGGACCTGTCCCAACACGCAACTCCCACCACCCACCTTGCCACCCCCACCAAACTTCTGCACTATACCAGGTCCTGTGCCAGGCCCTTCACAGGTCTGAGTCATGTAATCCTCATAGCAGTCCCTGGAGAGAGACTCCATTTTACCAAAGAAGAAACAGCATTGGAAATGCACAACTGAAAGAAAGAAAAGGAAAGAAAGAAAAAAGGAAAAGAAAGAAAAAAGAAAAAGAAAATGTTTTGTCAAGATTCCAGATAAAGAGAATATTGCCTGGAAACTAGGTTACTACTAAAGATTATTTTATTTTGAATTTCCATCCAATATGTCAGGCCCTGGGCTACGAAAAGAAACAGGTGTGCGGGTGGGGAGGCCGGCGCATGCACAACTGAGTGCAAGATGTGAGACGTTCCTTCAGAGTGGGCTGTGTGAAATGCAGGTGTTTGCCCACATGACTGTGTCCGAGCAGGCAACAGCTCCACTTCACTCTGTGCCAAACTTCATGCTTGAGACCTGATCAATAGCACTTCGTTTACACTGCATGACAACCTCAAGGGGTGCTATTTTCTCTGACACTTTATACACGAGGAAAATCGAGGTTAGAGGGCTTATCCAAAGTCAAATAACTATTAAATCATAAATCTAGAATTTGAGCCCAGGTCTATCTAATTCCAAAGTTTGGGTGCTTTTCACTACATCGTAAAATTAGAAAAATACACTCAAGGCTGAGCACGGTCACTCATGCCTATAATCCCAGCACTTTGGGAGGCCTACATGGGTGGATCACAAGGTCAGAAGTTTGAGACAAGCCTGACCAACATGGTGAAACTCTGTCTCTACTAAAAATACAAAAGTTAGTCAGGCGCACACCTGTAGTCCCAGCTACTCAGGAGGCTGAGGCAGGAGAATTACTTGAACCTGGGAGGCGGAGGTTGCAGTGAGCCAAGATCGTACCACTGCACTCCAGCCTGTGCGACAGAGTGAGACTTCGTCTAAAAAAAAAAAAAAAGGTAAAAGAAAAATGCACTCAAAGCCCATTTCGCAAGTTTGGGTTCTTTAAGATTGGACAATCAATCTGTACTTAAAACAAATCCCCGTATTCATATAGTGAGGGGTCCTTGCCTAATTTCCTTGTCTCCTTCATCCTTTCTTACGTAAACAGACGAGGAGGCAGCATTTTCCAAAGGACAAGGACACACAAAGCTGCTTTGTGAAAGAACATGTGTTTCAATTCCAAAGGACATAAGCTACAAGCTTAACATTTATATTCGTATATTTTTAAATCTCTGCAGACCCTGGAGATTCACTGGATACACCATTCTCTACCTTCCACCTCCTTTCTACAAAGGAGCTCTCCATCAGTAATAATAGGTCCTCTGTCTTTCTCCTCTGAAACCCAAATTCAAACTATTGACCCTAATATCAGCTCTGGAAAGGTAATGCAGTGTGTTTAAAACTCAAGTAGACAGAGCTGCTCAGGAGGATCCACGATGGCCAAATAGGAACAGCTCTGGAGTGCAGTTCTCAACAAGAACCATACAGAGGGTAAGCGATCACCGCATTTCCAAACGAGTTTTTACTGCCACACACCAGGAGATTGCTGGACTGAAAAGCATCATGAGTTTTCAGCATGGCTGTTTCAGCCTGTGCAGTGGGTCTCTGCACAAAAACTCACACAAATCTGGGCGGCTGTTTCAACAGGCCCCTGGAACACCTGGGAGACAGAGCTGCCCATTTAACTGGAAAAAATGGGGCTGAAACAGGAGCTAGGTGATCTAGCTCAGCAGGTCCCACCCCACAAAGACCAGCAATCTGAAATGCTCTGGATTGAAAATTTCACAACAAATGCAGCTGGACCTGGGACAGTCCAACTCTGTGGTGGGGGAGAGCATCCGCCATTACTGGGGCAGTCCTCCATTACAGAGGCAGTCCACCATTACAGAGGCAGTCCTCCATTATGGAGGCAGTCCACCATTACCGAGGCAGTCCGCCACTACCAAGTCAGTCCATCATTACAGTCTGCCATTACTGAGGCAGACCACCATTACCGAGGCAGTTCTAACTATATCTCTGTAAACAAAACTGCAAGGAAGTTCACACAGCAGCTGGGCAGAGCCCATAGCAGCTCAGCAACACCTCTGCTGGCAGACTGTGAATAGGCTACCTCCTCGCTGGGCAGGGCATCTCTGAAAAAAGGCAGCAGCACATCAGGAACTTATAAATAAAGCCCCATCTTCCCAGGATAGAGCACCTGGGAAAAAAAGGTAGTTATGAGTTCTGCTGCAGCAGACTTAAATCTACCTGCCCAACAGCTCTGAACAGAACAATGGAGCTCACAGCTCAGCACTCAAGCTCCTATAAGGGACAGACTGTCTCCTCAAGCAGCTCCCCGACTCCTGTATACCCAAAGAGACACCTCGTAAAGGAGAGCTCAGGCTGACATCTGGCAGGTACCCTTCTGAGATGAAGATAACAGAAGAAGAAACTGGCAACAACCCTTACTGTTCTGCAGCTGCTGCAGGTGATCCCCAGGCAAGCAGGGTCTGGAGTGGACCTCCAGCAGTCCTACAGCAGAGAGGTCTGACTCTTAGAAGGAAAATTAAAAAACAGAAATAAATAACTTCAACATCAACAGAAAGGACATCCACTCAGAGATCCCATCCAAAAGTCACCAACTACAAAGACCACAGGTAGATAAATCCCCAAAGATGGAAAGAAACAAGCCCAAAAAAATGATGAAAGCACCCAAAACCAGAACACCTCTCCTCCTCCAAGGGATCACAACTTCTCACCAGCAAGGGAACAAAGCTGGATGGAGACTGAGTCTGATGACTTGACAGAAACAGGCTTCAGAAGGTGGGTAATCACAAACTTCTCTGTGCTAAAAAACATGTTTTAACCTAATGCAAAGAAACTAAACCTTGAAAAAAAGTTTGATGAAATGCTAATAAGAATAAACAGCTTAGAGAAGAATATAACTGACTAAATGGAGCTGAAAAACACAACAAGAACTTCGTGAAGCATACACAAATTTCAATAGGTGAATCGACCAAGCAGAAGGAAGGATATCAGAGATTGAAGATCAACTCAATGAAATAAAATAAGAAGGAAAGATTTGAGAAAAAAAGAGTGGAAATAAATGAACAAAGCCTCCAAGAAATATGGGATTATGTGAAAAGACCTAATCTACGTTTGATAAGTGTACCTGAATGTGATGGAGAGAATGAATCCAAGCTGGAAAACACTCTTTGGGATATTATCCAGGAGAACTTCCCCAACCTAGCAAGCCAGGCCAATATTTAAGTCAAGGAAATACAGAGAGCACCACAAAGATATTCCTCAAGAAGAGCAACCCCAAGGCACACAATCATCAGATTCACCAGGGTTAAATGAAGGAAAAAATGCTAAGGGCAGCCAGAAAGAAAGGTCGGGTTACTCACAAAGGGAAGCCCATCAGACTCCCAGTGATCTCTCAGCAGAAACTCTACAAGCCAGAAAACAGTGCAGGCCAATATTCAACATCCTTAAAAAAAAAGAACTTTCAACCTAGAATTTCATATCCAGCTAAACTAAGCTTCTTAAGTGAAGGAGAAATAAAATCCTTTAAGAACAAGCAGCTGCTGAGAGATTTTGTCACCACCAGACCTGCCTTACAAGAGCTCCTGAAAGAAGCACTAAACATAGAAAGGAACAACCAGTACCAGCCACTCCAAAAACATACCAAATGGTAAAGAGCATCGATACAATGAAGAAACTGCATCAACTAATAGGCAAAACAACCAGCTGATATCAAAATGGCAGGATCAAATTCACACATAACAATATTAACCTTAAATGTAAATGGGCTAAACACCCCAATCAAAAGACACAGATTGGTGAATTGGATAAAAAGTCAAAACACATAGGTGTGCTGTATCCAGGAAATGCATCTCACATACAAGGACACACATACACTCAAAATAAAGGGATTTGGAAAGATTTACCAAGCAAATGGAGAGCAACAAAAAGCAGGAGTTGCAATCCTAGTCTCTGATAAAACAGACTTTAAAGCAACAAAGATCAAAAGAGACAAAGAAGGGCATTACATAATGGTAAAAGGATCAATGCAACAAGAAGAGCCAACAATCCTAAATATATATGCACCCAATACAGGAGCACCCAGATACATAAGGCAAGTTCTTAATGACCTCCAAAGAGACTTAGACTCCCACACAATAATAGTGTGAGACTTTAACACTCCACTGTCAATATTAGACAGATCAACGAGACAGAAAATTAACAAGGATATCCAGGACTTGAACTCAGATCTGGACCAAGCAAATCTAATAGACATCTACAGAGCTCTCCACCCCAAATCCAGAATATATATTCTTCTCAGCACCACATTGCACCTACTCTAAAAAGGACCACATAATTCAAAGTAAATCACTCCTCAGCAAATGCAAAAGAATGGAAATCATAAATAACAATCTCTCAGAACACAATGCAATCAAATTAGAACTTGGGATTAACAAACAAACTCAGAACCGCACAACTTCATGGAAACTGAAAAACTGGCTCTTGAATGTTGACTGGACAAACAATGAAATGAAGGCAGAAATAAAGATTTTCTTAAAAACCAACAAGAATGAAGACACAACATACCAGAATATCTGGAACACATTTAAAGCAGTGTCTAGAGGGAAATTTATAGCAATAAATGCCCACATGAGAAGCCAGGAAAGATCTAAAATCAACACTCTATCATCAAAATGGAAAGAGCTACAGGAGCAAGATCAAAAAAACTCAAAAGCCAGCAGAAGACAATAAATAAGATCAGAGGAAAACTGAAGGAGATAGAGACACAAAAAAACCCTTCAAAAAAATAAATCCAGAAGCTGGTTTTTTTGAAAAGATCAACAAAATAGACAGACCACTAGCCAGATTAATAAAAAAGAGAGAAGAATCAAATAGATGCAATAGAAAACAATAAAGGAGATATCACCACCAATTCCACAAAAAAAAAAAAAAAAAAAAAAAAAAAACAATCATCAGAGATTATTACAAACAACTCTATGGGCATAAACCAGTAAACCTGGAAGAAATGGATAAATTCCTGGACACTTGCACCCTCCCAAACCTAAACCAGGAAGAAGTTGAAACCCTGAATAGACCAATAACAAGGGTTGCAGTTGAGGCAGCAATTAACAGTTTACCAACCAAAAAAAGCCCAGATCCAGATGGATTCACAGCCGAATTCTACCAGACATACAAAGAGGAGCTGGTACCATTCCTTCTGAAACTATTCCAAACAATACAAAAAGAGAGAATACTTCCCAAATCATTTTATGAGACCAAGATCATCCTGATACCAAAACACAGCAGAGACTCAACAAAAAAAGAAAACTTTGGGCCAATATCCATGATGAAAACATATGCAAAAATCTTCAATAAAATACTGGCAAACCAATTGCAACAGCACATCAAAAAGCTTATCCATCACAATCAAGTAGGCTTCATCCCGGGGATGCAAGACTGGTTCAACATATGCAAGTCTATAAACATAATTCACCACATAAACAGAACCAAAGACAAAAACCACATGATTATCTCAACAGATGCAGAGAAGGATTTTGACAACATTCAACAGCCCTTTATGTGAAAAACTCTCAAAAAACTAGGTATTATCGGAATGTATCTCAAAATAATAAAAGCTATCTATTACAAACCCAAAGCCAATATCATACTGAATGGGCAACAACTGGAAGCATTCCCTTTGAAATCTGGCACTAGACAAGGATGCCCTCTCTCACCACTCCTATTCAATATAGTACTGGAAGTTCTAGCCAGAGCAATCAGACAAGAAAAAGAAATAAAGGGTATTCAATTAGGAAAAGAGGAAGTCAAATTGTCTCTGTTTGCAGACAACATGATTGTATATTTAGAAGACCCCATCATCTAACCCCAAAAGCTCCTGAAACTGATAAGCAACTTCAGCAAAGTCGCAGGATACAAAATCATTGTGCAGAAATCACAAGCATTCCTATACACCTATAACAGGCTAAAAGAGAGCCAAATCAAGAAAGGACTGCCATTCACAATTGCTACAAAGAGAATAAAATACCTAGGAATAAAACTATCAAAGGATGTAAAGGACCTCTTCAAGAGAACTACAAACCACTGCTCAACGAAATAAGAGAGGACATAAACAGATGGAAAAACATTCCATGCTCATGGTTAGGAAGAATTAAGATTGTGAAAATGGCCATACTGACCAAAGTAATTTATAGATTCAATGTCCAGTTCTGTGACCCTCATCAGAGAACTGGAAAAAACCACCTTAAACTTCATTTGGAACCAAAGGAGAGCCTGCATAACCAAGACAATTCTAAGCAAAAAGAACAAAGCCAGAGGCAACATGTTACCTGACTTCAAACTATACTACAAGGCTACAGTAATTAAAACAGCATGGCACTGGTACCAAAACAGAGATATAGACCAATGGAACAGAACAGAGGCCTCAGAGGCAACGCCACACATCTACAACCATCTGATCTTTACAAACCAGACAAAAACAAGCAATGGGGAAAGGATTCCCTGTTTAATAAATGGTATCAGGAAAACTGGCTAGCCATGTGCAGAAAGCAGAAACTGGACCGCTTCCTGACACCTTACACTAAAATTAACTCCAGATGGATTAAAGATTTAAACATAAGACCTAACACCATAAAAACCCTAGAAAAACACCCAGGCAAAACCATTCAGGACGTAGGCATAGGCAAGGACTTCACGACTAAAACACCAAAAGCATTGGCAACAAAGCCAAAATAGACAAATGGGACCTAATTAAACTCCAGAGCTTCTGTACAGCAAAAGAAACAATCATTGCAGTGAACTGGCAACCAACAGAATAGGAAAAAAATTTTGCAGTCTACCCATCTGACAAAGGGTTAATATCCAGAATCTACAAAGAACTAAAACAGATTTACAAGAAAAAAACTAACAAACCCATTCAAAAGTGGGCAAAGGATATGAACAGATGCTTTACAAAAGAAGACATACATGAGGCCAACAAACATGTGAAAAAAACGCTCATCATCACTGGTCATCAGAGAAATGCAAATCAAAACCACATTGAGATACCATCTCACGCCAGTTAGAATGGCGATCATTTAAAAATCTGGAGACAACAGATGCTGGAGAGGATGTGGAGAAATAGGAACCCATTTACACTGTTGGTAGGAGTACCAACTAGATCAGCCATTATGGAAGGCAGTGTGGCGATTCCTCAAGGACATAGAAACAGAAATTCCATTTGACCTAGTAATCCTATTACTGGGTATATAGCCAAAGGATTATAAATCATTCTATTATAAAGATGCATGCACACGTGTGTTCATTGTGGCACTGTTTACAATAGCAAAGACCTGGAACCAACCCAAATGCCCTCAATAATAGACTGGACAAGGAAAATGTGGCACATATACACCATGGAATACTATGCAGACATAAAAAAAAAAAGAGAGAGTTTGTGTCCTTTGTAGGGACGTGGATGAATCTGGAAACCATCATTCTCAGCAAACTGACACAAGAACAGAAAATCAAACACCACATGTTCTCACTCATAGGTGGGTGTTGAACAATGAGAACACATGGACACAGGGAGGGGAACATCACACACTGGGGTCTGTTGGGGGGGAATATGGGAGGGACAGCAGGGGGATAGGGAGCTTGGGGAGGGATAACATGGGGAGAAATGCCAGATATAGGTGACAGGGGGATGGAGGCAGCAAACCGCATTGCCATGTGTGTACCTATGTAACAATCCTGCATGTTCTGCACATGTACCCCAGAACCTAAAGTGCAATAAAACATATATATATATATATTTTTTTTTAAAAAGAAAAAAAGAGACAAGCGACTGTGAGACCTACATGAGAACAGAAGGCTTCATCGTTTAACCCAGAACTGCCACAAATTCTCAGGAATATAAGGCCAAAAAATTTTTTTAAATGACCTTTTTTCAATTCGCTTTCTTACATTAAGCAGAGGGAAGTAAGTTTTAGGACAAATCTATCTAGGCAAAATGTCTGAGCTTCTCCGTGGGAAATGTGCATCCCTTTCTTTTAGTTCATCCAGACCTTTTTTTTCTGTGGGAAAAGTCACAAGGCCCCTGGGGCGCAGGATACCCCATGAAGATACAGATATTTCAGGAAAGCAGAGCCAGCAGAATGAAAATATTCTGGGCTGGGTGCGGTGCCTCACGCCTGTAATCCCAGCACTTTGGGCAGCTGAGGCACATGGATCACTTGAGGTCAGGAGTTTGAGACCAGCCTGACCAACATGATGAAACCCCGTCTCTACTAAAAAGTACAAAAATTAGCCAGGCATGGTGGTGCATGCCTGTAATCCCAGCTACTCAGGAGGCTAAGGTGAGAAAATTGCATGAACCCAGGAGGCGGAGGTTGCAGTGAGCTGAGATCGTGCCACTGCACTCCAATCTGGGCAACAGAGTGAGACCCTGTCTTAAAAAAAAAAAAAAAGAGGCTATTTTGGTTCTGGGGCAGAGTCCTTCTGAATTAAACAAAGGATGTAACCAGTTGTTGGGAACACCCAAACACAGTGTAGATGTCCTGGGACTGAGGATTGGCTGACAGCCTTTGGCAAGCATGTTGAGGTCCAGAAAGAACCACCATTTCTAGCAGTGAACTAGAAAGAAAACCAGAGGCCAGTACAGAAACTCAGACAGAACCACAGTAGTATCTCTAGAACAATCTCCCGTCTCCTGCTCTCCTTTCCATGGTTTTTCCCAAATCATGTTATGTTCCGTTGACAGAAGGGTGATCTCACTCACCTGCTGAACACCTTACTGTAGCTCCTTGTTGCCTCCGATTACTGAAGTGATCGTACATCCTGGTGTGCTCAGAAGTCTGTCTTAAACTTACTATCCTTGTGTCATTATTAATGGCATCTCCTATTGCCCTCAGTGTTCCATTTGGTTAATTAATCATGTGGTCACCATATCTTATACTTTCTTCAAACTTCTCTGCCCTGTTTGCCATTCTGTTTTATGCCCAGGAGTTCTCAAATAATTTTATGCCCATTTAAAAGGAATACAGTGTGTACACCATCATAGGTCACCCCTGCAACTTGAGTACAACTGTTTATTCCAGTAAGTTACACGTTTAGTAAATTATAGGTTCTAATAAGCACAAACTCGTTTGTGGACCTGCAGTGTTAAACACAGGTGTGGTGGAATCCTGACTTTGCCACTGACAAGCCGTGTGTCTGTGAGCAGATCATATCTCCGTTCTCAGATGTTAGTTTCCGTATCTGTAAGCACAGAGATAATCAGAGAACCTAACTCATAGGGTTACACATAAGCCTTAGGAAAGAAGGTCCAGGTGAAGTGCTCATTGCATCCATGCTGGCTAATGGTGATGGTCATCACTCCCTACATCCCACGCAGCAGAATGCTGTCTGCTGGCTCCAATACGCAATGTGTCCTCACTGGCAGCAACAATACACCGTTGGCACGGATCACAGTTTGGAGCCTTATTTGGCAAATGCTTGTGTCTTAGCTGGTGTTCCCCAGAAGCAGAGACTTAGATGGGGATTATTTCCAAGTGATTTATTAGGAGTGCTTTCTGGAGAGGGAGCATGAGGGTTACCGGATAGAATACGTGGCAAGGAGCGCGGATACTAAGCAAGATGTTATCTCAGCTTCAGATGAGGGTCAGTCTGATCCCATCAAGAAGCTCTGGAGCACAAAGTCTATTACAACATTAGCCCTAGCTTTAGCAAGGGGTCTGCATTAGTTTGTGATATGCATGTGGACCTATTATTTCCTGCTATGCCAGACAAACCCATGAAGACTTGGGTGGCTTGTGAGCATTTAATATGTGTAAATCACTGCATTTCTCAAAATCTGTTTCTTGGTTTCCAAAATGGCAATGATCGTACTTATATTGTAGTTGGTTGTAAGGACTTAGAAATAACACTTTCCTAATCCTGACAGTAAATGGGCACATCTTTTCCTCTCGTCAGCCAGATTTCCCTAAGTGTATTACCCACAGTATCCAGGTTCTTACTCACATATCTTTGCTCATGGTCTTTCTCCTCTCACACTTTCTCCCAACCATGACCCCAGAAAATGGTGCCTGAGCACTATGCATCACACACACACACACACACACACACACACACACACACACTTCCCCTCAACCTGCACCCACCTCAAAATGCCTCCCATGCAGCCTCTACACTGAGCTTCCCACTTCGAAACCCTGGTCCAAGTCTCTCCTTCTTCATCAGCCTAATCGATTTCCTCAAATTGACACTCATCTTGCCTTTCTCTAAAATAATTTTCTACTGAATTCCATCAAGTTTAACATTTAATTGTTTCCTAAGTGCTTCATAGTTGTTTGGTCTCTTCCAACAAGATTTTAAATTTCGGCCGGGTGCGGTGGCTCACGCCTGTAATCCCAAGACTTTGGGAGGCAGAGGCGGGTGGATCATGAGGTCAAGAGATCAAGACCATCCTGGTCAACACGGCGAAACCCCATCTCTACTAAAAATACAAAAAATCAGCTGGTCATGGTGGCACGTGCCTGTAGTCCCAGCTACTCGGGAGGCTGAGGCAGGAGAATTGCCTGAACCCAGGAGGTGGAGGTTGCGGTGAGCCGAGATCGCGCCATTGCACTCCAGCCTGGGTAACAAGAGCAAAACTCCGTGTTAAAAAAAAAAAAAAAAAAAAAAAAGATTTTAAATTTCTACTCCTCTAGCCCAAACCCACCACAGAACTCAGACAAGACCTAGACATCCATTTTGGTTAGATTAAGAAGTATTTACTGATGAGAAGGACAATGAAGTGACTTGGTTGACCATTTCAATTCTCAGATGCTTAAAGCCAGCAAAATTCTTTCCCGTGATCAGAGGTGCTCAGCTGACAACCTGGACCAATAGTGCATGTAAAATGAATGATAATGGCTTCCCCTGTAATTTAGCTCACAGATGAATCTTAGGTGAGATTTTTCCATTGAGTTCTAACAGTTTCTGAAAATTGGTGCCATAGGAGGTGCAAAGTGGAATGCCCAACACAGCTCTGATTATCAACTGCGGTCTATGCATGCATTGCAATAACAACAGCAGGGTTACGTTGCTTTCAGCATCCTGAAATCTCTTCTTAAATCAAAGCTTAAGTATTTTAAAAGTACAATGTGTCCTAATTTATGCAATAGGTATATCTCTGGAAAGTTCATGTAAATTGGCATTTTTGAAGCTAGAATCAAATTTTATTTAAAGTTCCCTTGGAGTATTCTCTAAGTGATGGTATTACAATTTGGGGACTTTTCCTGTAAATAATTACTCATTTATTTCGTTATTTTTGTGTAGAGTTTTTGGCCTTTTCAAACCAGCATGTGTCTATATTTTTCTCTCAGATTTTTAGAAAAATAGATGAAATTAGGAAGCTACCATTATTCAATACTATTCATTTTCTGTCATCTTTTCCCCTAATTTAAAATAGATGATTTCACTCATTTTAAAATATCATCCATTTTATATCATAAAATATCACATTTTACAGATGAGAAAATGAAAACTCAGAGAAGTTTCATTTCAAACTTCTCTGGGTTACACAGTGTATTCATTTTCTAAGCTGCCATAACAAAGTACCATAGTTTAGGTGGCTCAAAGAATAGAAGTTTGCTTTCTATTCTCACAGTTCTGGTGTCAACAGAGTTTATTTCGTCTGAGATCTCGCGCCTTGGCTTGTAGATGGCCATCAGCTATGAACTGAATGTTTATATGCTCCAAAATGCATATGTTGAAGCGCTAATCCCCAATGTGATGGTATTTGGAGGTGGGACCTTTGGAGATTATGAGGCTTAGATAAGGTCATGAGGGCAGGGTCCCCATGATGAGATTAGTGCCCTTATAAAGGAAGATCTCTCTCTCTCTCTCCCCCTTCCCCACCTCTCTCTCTGCCCCCACTCCTTTGTCTATCTCTCTCTCTCTCTCTCTCTTTCTCTCTCTCTCTGCATGCAGGTATCAAGGAAACACCACATGAGGGTATAACCAGGAAGAAGGCCCTCACCAAGATCCAGACCAAGCTGGCACCATGATCTCAGTCTTTCAGCTTCCAAAATGGAGAGAAATGTGTTCATTGTTGAAGCTGCTCAGTCTACGGTGTTTGTTTCATAGCCTGAACTAAGACACTGTCTTCTCCCTGTGTCTTCATATACACTCCTCTGTGTGTTCCTCTGTCCTAATTGCCTCTGTTTACAAGGACACTGGTCACTGGATCAGGGCACATGCCAACAATCCCATTTTTCCTTATTACCTCTTTAAGACCTATCTCCAAATGTAGTCACATCCTGAGGGACTGGGCTTAACACTTCAGCACATGAACCTGGGGGCAGGGACACAACGCAGCCCATAACATACAGCTAATGAGTGAAGAAGAATCAGGACTACGACCTAATTCAAGACTGTCTTCCACTGTACCTCTCTCTGTCTGTATTTTTTCCTAACTACATGTTGTTTGTGGAATTAAGAATAAGGTATCAAGCAAATATAAGTTTCCATCTACATTTAAATGTTCCATCTACAGGCATATCTCCTATGGTACAATGTAACCAAAAAAAGCTTTGCCTTCTACAAACTTTTACATGAAGAGTAATAGAGTTTATGCGGGGAAAACAAGGTTGGTTGACCACTCAATATCTGTGAAGATAGAGCACTAACAAATACATTAACAGTCTTTTAAAAATCTTCAGCAGCTTCATCTCTCTTGGCATTTACACCTAGCCTCAAATTAGTCTCCAACATCTGCAGCCTTCACTGCCACAGTTTGGGAGTCTTCTTCCAGATGTATGAATTAAATGAGATTTGCTTCTAATAGAGACCACTTTTATCAAAACTTAAAAATCTAATCCTGAGCTCAGACTTCGTAAAGATGCTGTCCTCATATTCTCCCCTAATATCATTTGTAAGTACCATGCTCATTGGAACTACTGAGTCTTAAAGGTATCCTAATCTGTAAAGTCCACACATGCTTCTGTCTTTAAGAACTGGTAAAATGATAATTATCATACTAATAGCTATGATTTATCAAGCACATGCTATATGTCAGACCCTCAGCCAAGTCTTTTACACACTTATAATCCTCATGATAATTCTGCAAGGTAGGCATTTGTATCACTGTTTTTCAGTCAAGAAAACTGAGGCTCAGGTAAATTATGACACTTCTCTAAAAACACACAGACACCCAACCTGAATCCAGAGGTTGACAGTCATCTGTGTTAACGGTCATCATGGTAAGGAAGGCCCGTTATTTCAGGTGTTTGCTATCTTTTCCATTTGTATTCTATTGTATTGACTTTCCCTCACAATCCAGACTTCTCTGCATATTTGATGAGCATCATATTTGCCACCATTAAGTCATGAATAAAACACCAAACAGAGCAGGATCAAGATTTGACTCTTCCCTCTTCTGAAGAATCTCTCATGGTCATACAGGCACACCCTTAATCCATTCCACTCTTTTACCTTTTAATCTGCCCTGGATAGCCACAGGTTTTCACTGGTCTGCCGTCTCGCTGAGAGTAACACGCAGTTAGTCAATGCATTTGGTTCTTCAGTCAAACCAATGAACACAGATGTCTCTGCTTTTCTTTCAGGCATTTACAGTCATCATTATTGCCTACAATCAGCATTAAAGTTTAGTGGTCCAGCTTTTTCTTCTTTTGATAACATCAGTAGCAAGACTTCATTTCCTATCTGGAGTCTCCACGCACATTGTCTTTAAGCTCCTGTTAAGTGTTGTGAGTGCTGGGTGGATGATCACATCTGTAGACTCTGGACATATCCTATATACTTCACTCAAAAATGGAGGCATGACTCCATGTGAAACCATGGATTTATTTAGATGTAAAATTCTTACTCTCTCTTAGTCAAATGTATTCTCTTAGAATGTATTCCCTACATTTTGGAGTCTAGAGACCTCACCCCTCACCAGAGAACAAAGAAGTTGAACATGACCGTCTTCCTTCCACCTTCTACTAATATTACATTGCAAGTTGTACATTTTTCTTCTTCTTTCTTTGAACATTCTTTTTGTAGTCTTTGGAGTTTCAAGAGGTGCAGCGCATTTTAAAATCAACCCTTCTGGCTGGGTGTGGTGGCTCACGCCTGTAATCCCAGCATTTTGGAAGGCCAAGGCAGGTGGATCACCTGAGGTCAGGAGTTCAAGACCAGCCTGACCAACATGGTAAAACTGCCTTGTTTTACATGTAAAACGGACATCTTATCTACAAAAAAATTTTTGCTTTTCATTAGCAGAAAGATATACCAGAAAGCCTCAAATATTTTTGTCATTACTTTTAATGGCAAAAACAGCAATTACTTTTGCACCAATTGAAAATCTTGAGGGAAAATTGAGTCTTGAGGGAAAGTCTTTGAGGGAAAATTGTTGTCAACCTAGAATTCTATAACCATATATCATTCAAAAGTGAAAGACAAATAAGGATTAAGAGGTCATAATATTAACTGATCATCACTGAAAGAAATGCTAAAGTAATCTAAAAGAACTACTGAAAAAAAAGAAAGTAATACAGATGGGAAAAGTAGAATGCAAAAAGTAAACTAAAAGTAGATAAATTGGTGTTAAAAATTTTACAGCAAATACTAAAAATCTAGAAATAGAATGCAGCAACTTTAATCTAGTTAAGAAAAATTCAGAAAATGTAATCAATCCAAATAGGGCAGGAAATGAGAAAACTTTTAAAAGAAGCATAAAGGGCATAGTAAATAGACACATAAACGAACAAATATATTTAAATAAATCTGCAATCACAAAAAATGTAATTAAGTAAATCAGTTAAAAAGAGGTTGTTGAATTGAAAAAAAAAAAAAAAAAAAAGAATCCAGGTATACACTACCTACAGAAGGCACATCTGGTGTGGTGGTGGTGTGTGTGCCACCACACCACATCTAAAACTTATGTGCTAGGATACATCTTGGTTCAGTATTGAGGCTGAAGTTGCTGCAGCTTTGCCATGCCAAACCCTGACAGTCCAAGCAAAAACTTGATCTTACGAGAGTTGCCCTTAATACCATATATACAATACTCTTGCATTTGTGTATATCTACATGTGTATATACATATATACGCATATACGTGTATGTCTGCATGTAGATACTCTGACTTAAAATGAGGTTACGTTTGAATAAACTCATCATAAAGTCAAAAAATCCTAAAAGGAATCATCGTAAGTTGAGGACATCTGTGTATGTAAACATGTAAACATGTATATCTCCTTAGCCATGTCTTCTTCGTGACAGATTTCTCTGTCTTCCCCTAAATGATCTGTAGGTCATGTTCTTAAATATCCTGGTCAGACCCTCTCCTTCAAGTAAGTGATAAGTTAAACACCTTTTTTTTTTTTTTTTTTTCAAAACACAGTCTCACTCTGTCTCCCACGCGGGAGTGCGGTGGTAAAATCTCTGCTCACTGCAAACTCTGCCTCCCAGATTCAAGTGATTCTTGTGCCTCAACCTCCCAAGTAGCTGGGATTACAGGT
This sequence comes from Sapajus apella, assembly GCF_009761245.1. NCBI lineage: Eukaryota > Metazoa > Chordata > Mammalia > Primates > Cebidae > Sapajus > Sapajus apella. Next base: position 19,320,152 of record NW_022436978.1, read on the forward strand.
GTGTGCCACCACACCTCGCTAATTTTGTATTTTTAGTAGAGACAGGGTTTCAGTCTCCCAAAGTGCTGGAATTACAGGTGTGAGCCACCAAGCCTAGCCAAAACACATTTTTTTATGGTCTTACATAAACACACATGAAAAAAAATGCAGCCAATGGTCACAGAACGTTACGGCTGGGAGGACTTTGGCTATCCTCTAGAAGAGGTTCTTTTGAAGATTACAGATCCCTTGGAGAATCTAAATAAAGCTATAGACCCAGGAAAAAAAATAAGGCCCATAACAGAATTATGCATACTACTTATGGGGATTTGCAGGCCCCCCACAGTCCAAAAGCCAATCCTTGAACCACATTAACAACGGTAGACAGACTCCAGTTTACAAACCTGTGGCGACAAGATAAACAAAAAGCATTGCTGGAGAAAAGGTGTTAAGCCTCCTCCGCCCACCAAGGCTGCCTCTCCAGGCTGTGGCAGAAGCAGAATGCAGAGTCAGGGGCCGGCCTGCCTCCACCCCTCGTGCGGTGCTCTGTCTGTAGGTCTCGGCATGCATTTTCTCACACTGTTGGCGTCACTCTCTACCCTCAGAAAAGTCATTCTGTAATAAATGGAGGAGCCTGACAAAAAACATCAAGTAACAACTCTTTCTATTCCTTCTATCTTCAGAGCTACTTTAAATGTAAAACTTAGGCTAAATGATCAGTTAACTATTAGCTTAATGAATGCAGAAGGGTCAGATGGCCCAAATTTTAATGAAAGGACCAGTGGAATGTATATTAAGTTGAGATGCCTTGAAGATAGATATCACACCTTACATATAAGGCATTGGCATAAACAGAAAACTTGGAGTAGTTAGGGTAAGGCAGGTTGGGCTCTTAAATTATAACCCTTTCTAATAAAGAATTCCCCAGGTGTTATAAAGTTACCTGTCTCTTAAAACTGCCTGGTGCTATCAAAGAAATTAATTTGCTTTATGATTATAAATCATTTTTAATAATAACACAGAGATCATACACAGTGGCTCATGCCTGTAATCCCAGCACTTTGGGAGGCCGAGGTGGGTGAATCATTTGAAGTCAAGAGTTCCAGACCAGCCTGACCAACATGGAGAAAGCCTGTCTCTACTAAAAATACAAAATTAGCCAGGCGTGGTGGCACATGCCTGTAATCCCAGCTATTTGGGAGGCTGAGGCAGGAGAATCGCTTGAGCCCAGGAGGCAGAGGCTGCAGTGAATGAGCCAAGATCGCACCATTGCACCCCAGCCTGGGCAACAAGAGCAAAACTCTGTTCCCAAAAATAAATTAGCCGGGCATTGTGGTGCATGCCTATAATCCCCGGAAACTGAGGCAGAAGAATCACTTGAACTCGGGAGGCGGAAGTTGCAGTGAGCCAAGATCACACTGCTGCACTCCAGCCTGGGCGACAGAGCAAGACCCTGTCACAAAATAATAATAATAATAATAAACAGATTTTTAACTGAGTAAAGAAGGAAATTGTCTTCCATGAATTCATACAAGGCTGGTTATGTGGTTTTTTTTAAAACAAAAGCTTGGATCACTAGAGAGACAGAAACAGGAAAACCTCATCTGATTTCAGGAACTGCACAATATTTTTTTCTGATCATATTCAAAAATCAAATTTTCTATACTTTGCTTTCATTTTCACTAAGAAATGTGTTCTTTAATAAAAGCGACTCAAGCTTTTTATGAGAGTTGGGTTAAGCAGGAAAATACTCTTTTGTCTTCGCTATTGAAAAACATGCCATCGTTCTTTGAAATGTGTGAAAGGTGGGAGCATAGATTAAACTTTATGCTCTCCCACAAATTTGAAAGATGCTGTTCGAGGCCACAGCCTATTTGCTCATCAACATTCACATCTAGTCCTGAAAGCCCATCATATTATCAAGAAGATACCGCCTTTGGGAATCAGGAAGACACTACCTTTGGGAATTCGCTGACTAATTGGAGCCAAAGACAAATTCAGGCTCTCATATTGCTACTCCCAACTGAATTTCTGAACTTTTCACAATGATGAGCGAATCTAAAGCATTCCAGGTTGACTTACATAGTTTGCTTGACATAACCTGTAAAAGACTAGAAAGTTAACTCTACCCCACCAGGTTGTAAACCCTACGAGAGCAAGCCTTCTCACTCATTTATGGTCATGTCCTTCGTGCCTGGCATGAAGTCTGAAAAAGTACTTATTGAACTAATAAATACATGCGTAACTTTTCCTTATGCACTTGTATATTTTATTTGTAGCATCTAGGTGTTCACATCTAAAATATTCAAAGCTTTTTTTTTTTTTTTTTTTTTTGAGATGGAGTCTCACTCTGTCGCCCAGGTTAAAGTGCAATGGTGTGATTTCAGCTCACTGCAACCTCTGCCTCCTGGGTTCAAGTGATTCTCCCAACTCAGCCTCCTGAGTAGCTGGGATTACAGGCATAAGCCACCACGCCCGGCTAATTTTTGTATTTTTAGTAGAGACGGGGTTTCACCATGTTGGCCAGGCTGGTCTCAAACCCCTGACCTCAGGTTATCCACCTGCCTCTGAATCCCAAAGTGCTGGGATTACAGGTGTGAGTCACTGAGCTGGCCTAAAGCTTTTTTTTAAAGGCAGTCTATACGTACAGCCAGCTGATTTTCAACAAAGGTGCTAAGAACACATATTGGAGAAAAGACAGTCTGTTTAATAAATGATGCTGGAAAAACTGAATGTCTGCATACAGCAGAAAGAAACTAAATGCCTTCTCATCATATATCAAAATCAACTCAAAATGTATTAGACTTAAATGTAAAACCGGAAACTATGAAACTACTAGAAGAAAATAAGTAAAATGCTTCACAACATTAAATTGGGCAAGGAATTTAAAAACAAGACCTCAAAAGCACAGGAAACCAAAGCAAAAAATAGACAAATGTCCAAAAACTTTTGCATAGTAAGGAAACAATTAATAGAGTGAAGAGACAACCTGCAGAATGAGAAAACATATTTACGAACTGTACATCTGACGAGGGGTTAAAAACCAGAATATGTAAGGGACTTTACAGCAAAAACAAATAAGCTGATTTTAAATTGACAAAAGACCTTAATAAACATTTCTCAAAAGAAGACATACAAATGGCCAACAGATATATGAAAAAGTGCTCAGAATAACTAATCATCAGGGAAATGCAAACAAAACCACAATAAGATGCCATTTCACTCCAGTTAAAATGGCTATTATCAGAAAGACAAAAGAAAATAAGAGTTAATGAGGGTGTGGAGAAACCAGAACAATTATACATTGTTGTTGGGAATGTAAATTAGTACAGCCATTTTGGAAAACTGTATAGACGTTCCTCAAAAAAATTAAAACTAGAACTAGCACATCATCCAGCAATCCCACTACTGGGTATATATCCAGAGGACACGAAAGCAGTATGTGAAAGAGATATTTGCAATTCCATATTTACTGCAGCAGTATTCACAACAACAGATGAATGGATAAAGAAAATGTGGCATATGTACACAATGGAATACCATTCAGCCATTAAAAAAGAAGAAAATCCTGTCATTTTTGATAACATAAACAAGCCCGGAGGGCATTATGTTAAATATAAGCCAGACTCAGAAAGCCAAATATTACACGATCTCACTCATGTGTGGAATCTAAAAAGCAGTTATATCACACAAGTGGAGAATAGAACAATGTTTACCAGAGACTAGGGGGTGGATAGTGGGAAAACAGGAAGAGGTTGGTTAGTGGGTAAAAAGTTATGATTGGGTAGGAAGAACTAGTTCTGGTGTTTCGTTGCATAGTAGGGTGACTGTGATTAGCAGTAAGATATTGTATATTACAAAATGTCTAGAAAATAGGCTTCTGAATGCACTCATGTCAAAGCAATGGTAAATGCATGGGGTGATGCATAGGCTATCTATCCCAATGTGATCATCATACAGCAAATACATGTATTAAAACATCAATTTGTACCCATAAATATATATGACTACAACTTCATTAAAAAGTAAATAAAATAATAAAAGCAGCTCATAAGAGCAAAGAGAAAAAGGGAAAAGGGGGGAGTTTCCAGCACATCACAATAGAATCCCAGAACCCAATTCAATGTGTAATGAGTGTTGACTTTATAAAACGATTGAGGCTTTGCCTACTAATGTTTGATTTCAAAATATGCACATGAAGAGTTCTTAAAATTACCTGGGTCACTATCTGCCTACATCAAGCCCTGACAAGACCAGGAATTCAATGAATCAGAAACACGGAGTAAAGCTGACTCATGAGAAGGTCATGCCCATCTGGCACTTCCATTTCTCTCCTTACCCAACATTCCCCTTCCACTTTCAGACCCTTACCAACTCCTCCTACTCTCTCCTGGCACTCACTAGTGCACCCAAAGTGTCACGGTTGGCTTGGTTTTTGGTCTCTGTATTTCTCCTTTCACCCCACCTATGACCTTTTGATCCCTACATGCAGGCTTCCTATTCCTGAGCTCTCCATTAAAAAAAATAATAAAAATAAAAAAAAATTCCGGGACAGATCTCTTCTTAATGTTCTGTCTATAAGCCAACAGCAACTTTTGAAAGATTATAAGACCATACAGCAATTTTCTCATCTTTATGTCTTTGATAACGTCATCAACCACCTGTACATATGAACTTGTTGGTATATGTGTGAGCACACATGCCAAAATACACACATACATATACAGAAACACACATGCACAGTTTGCATAACCAGATACTAGAACTTTATGTGTAGGTTGCAAATTCTATAATAAAGCATTTTCTGGTATCAAATGTCTAAATGTTCATGGCACAGGCTTGTAATCATTATCCTTCATGTGGGTGAGCCTACGACATTGCAGGATATTAGTGTACTTTCTGATACAGCAGCAATTTAGTCACTTCTGAGCAGTTTCAGTAGTCGGTGGATTTGGACCAAGTGAAAGCTGACACGTCCTACCTAAATGACGCTAACGTGGCTAATTTCATCTGACACTAGCTTGGCGGCCAAATGGCCATTTGTTCTTGAGGACTGAGGTTTTTCTTCAATGACACCTCAATGGGGTCTGTAAGCCATTTCTATATTTTTTGTTTTGAGATGAAAGTCTCACTCTTGCCCAGCCTGGAGTGCAGTGGGGCAATCTCGGCTCACTGCAACCTCTGCCGTCCGGTTTCAAGAGATTCTCCTGCCTCAGCCTCCCGAGTAGCTGGGATTACAGGTGTCTGCCACTGCGTCTGCCTAATTTTTGTAGTGTTAGTAGAGACAGGGTTTCCCCATCTTGGCCAAGCTGGCCTTGAATTCCTGACCCCGTGATCCACCCACCTTTGCCTCCCAAAGTGCTGGGATTACAGGCATGAGCCACCGCGCCCAGCCAAGCCATTTCTAAAGTAGAGTTTACTACCAAAAAAAAAAAAAAAAAAAAAAAGGAAATAATTCTTGGAAAATTAACAAGTTCACTTATCTATCTGTGCATCTATTTTCCACACATTCATGTATGACTTATTATATGCAAAGATTTGGAACTGCCTGGCACATCGTAAGTGCTCTGTAATTGTTCATTATTGTGATGTGGAAAGAGCATTATGGGCAAGACAGACTCACAGTGTTCTTTGCATAATGAGGCTTTTGCCAGTGCTTGGGTTTCTCCTCTTGTTGCCTGCCCCTGTATCATCCAGCTTTCTCTCCTTTTTTAGTTCCATGTTTCTTGATCTGTGTTAATCTTGTCTTCTGTATCCACACTGAAATGCTAACTGGAAAACCGAAAAACAGGTAGCACTTTAGGCAAATCCTCAAAATTCAATGAATAAGACACTAAGATTTTTAACCTTAATTAGAAGATTTTATTTCACTGCTATCACTGCCATGCAAACTTCTGCAGGCAGGATGAACTCATTTGACACCCTGTAGCAACAACTCTACCCAAACCATTCTGGCGTTCTCAGGACACCCTTGCAACCATGTAACCAGCCTCCCAGTGACAGGGGAAGTGCTATTGACAGTCCTAGGCAGGCTTACAAAGGGAAGAAGAGCGTGCTGGCAAAGTCCACTCAGTTCAAATGACCTCTTCTCCATAGTGCTTTCCCCTCTCTCACTCCCAAACTGCGCAAATCAAAGCTATAGTTTGCTCTCAGAAAGGTGGGAGACAGGAGAACGTGCTATTTCCATTGTTACTTACGTGCTATAAATTGAACAGCTATCAACGATTTTATTGATTAATCGTTGCATGCCAACATCAGAATAGGGTCCCAATAAATGTTTATTTAATAAATGAATGAAGGTTGGTAAAGCAGATTTTGTTCACCGATACAGCTAATGCGTCATTCTCATGTAAATCAAACTTTACTGCATGCATCACAACTGCTTTATATTACTTCATGGAGAGAGAAACACACATCAAAAGGTATCACCACCTGAAACAAACACATACACTTATATGCCCCTGACACGATCAGTTATGGAACTGATTTGGTTCAAAGAGAACATTCACACAGAACTCCATTCCCACATGATTTTATTCTACTGTTAGATTGTTTTGCTTACACCTAAATCAGAGAGCCTTTCCCTTCTTCAGTGAGTGTTGTAACATCCAGGGGAAATGAAAACATTGCTTTGTAACATTTCACCACCATTTAGTTAATTACTGCTTAGACAGATACTACCCAAAATAAGTTATTTCCTTTTTAAAACTAAAACAGTAGGCAAAATCTGACTTTTGAAATTAGCCAATAAATTTCAAAATATATTTTCACTGGAAAGAAAATACCATAGAATATTCAGCAAATGTTTTCTGAAAGCATATTCTAGTCAGAAAAATTTGAAATGGAGTGTTTTGAGAAAATTTAACAGCATAGTAAGTCTAATGCGAGTCCTGCCTTCCTTTTCTTCAAATAGAAGTGACTTCTTATTTCTTCAAAACTTAAAAAGAAGGCTGAGAAGATTAAGTGATGGAAAGAAACATGTTCCACATTAGGAGGCATGAAAATTGACTTCTGAGGAGAGCCAAGTCTGGGCTTTTACCTAGAAATTCAGAGCTTGGAAACCATTCGGTCAGAGGTCACAGACCTCAGCCAGCATTCAAAAACTGTGGATTTCCTATTTTAAAAAACCACACACACTCACACACACACACACACACTCTCACACACACCCTTAGATTTCTAGTTTCTCCAAAATCACCCCCCCAACCCCACAAAAAAACTGGGTTCTGGGCTCCTCTGATCAGGAGGTTTTCTCCCTTTGGGTGGAAGGCTGACGTGAGGAAAGCCTAGCCTAGGCTTCCCCAGTTATCCTGAGTCACACACATGCTCCTCCCGCTGCTGGGAAACTAACTAGGCCAAATCCGACTTGTTGTTCTTGACAATCTTGAAAGTTGGACCAGGAACAGAATAAAATCCAGATGCAGAGGAATATAATTCTGCCGTTTTGAATTTCCACTTGTTTATCCATCTCACAATTGGTAAGAATACAAGGCAAATCTGTTAATGCCGGAAGCTGTTCTTAGCACAAGTGTTCACTTTTCAGTCTTCACTTGTATTGAATAATATTCAAATCAAAACAGGGCCTAAAACCTAGGTGACAGGTTGACGGGTGCAGGAAACCACCATGGCACACGTATACCTATGCAGCAGACCTGCACGTTCTGCACATATATCCCAGAACTTAAAGTAAAATAAAATAAAAATCTTCGGAAAAGAAAAAAAAAAAAAAAAAAACACCAGTGTTCTTGGTTAGAGTTTGGTTTGCCAGCAAACCTCAACAGGTTGTAAGTTCTTCCAGAGGAGAGAAATCTGTGATGTGATTATTGCACATTGCATGCCTGTATCAAAACAGCTTACATACCCTATAAATATATGTACCTACTATGAACCCACAAAAAAATAAAAAATAAAAATGAGGAGTGGAGGGAAATCCTTATTTGCCTGGCCCAGTCATGCCATCATTTCATACCATCCCAGCCCTGAAGGTTGATGGATACTGGAGTGTAATGGAGGGCTATGATCTGAAGGGAGAAGTCAACATTGGAATAAGCCACCTTACAACTTTCAGGTTAACATACAAGTAAATGCTACGGTAAGGCATTAAGAGCACGCAATGAGAGCTCAAAGCATTGAGGTCAGTTTCTAAAACATTCAAATTACGCTGCTATTTCACAAAATGGGTTTTAGAGCCCAAGGTAGTTCAGTAACTGCCTCCATCTTTTTACAGCCTACATTACGTCAACCATCAATTTAGGAAGGAAATATTTAAATAATAAGAAATGAAACATTTCTTTACCATAATTGATTGTTCTTATTCTTTATGAGGTTAAAATCCCTGATACTTCTCATTCAAGAAGAAAAAAACTAACTTCTCGTGAACATAAATGTTTTTAAGAACTGAAACCATTTTAATCTAAAAGGGAAATTGCTTTGAAGTAATTCATAAAGACACAAATAAAATCATAAGTACTCAGAATCTGAAACAAATTCATTTTATGAAGCAAAATGCACAAAATCAAATATTTTTCATGCCAATTAAATATAATTTTCCTCAGGGAGTTTGGAAAATTCTCTCCAAAGTTCTGATTGATAAGCCTCTACAAGAGAAAGACTGCTTTTTGAGGTAGTAAATCGCCTACTGACATACTCTACACAAAGCTTCAGTGTTTAATGCCAAGCTGCAGGGACATGAATACAAAGACATCAATTATCCCAAAATAGATTGGGGCAGAGTCCTGTTCGGTTATTAGTTCTTTAAGCTATGTCCACAGGGGACAGGGAGAAATAGAGATTTGGCAATCAGCTAGTTAATTTCATCATTGTAGTCAACTGTGCTGTATAATTTAGATCGGAAACATACCCTGACCTGGTGTTTCTAATTTGGAGCATTCATCAAATTAGTAAAATAATTGCCAATTCTCAATTTCACTATACCCGGTAAACAGAGTTTCAGTAACACTGACCAAGTTTTTGCTTACAATTATAAACACAATTAGACCTTGTGTTATTTGGGCATCTGTACCTTTCAGATGGGGTCCCATTTTCTATACAGCTCCTCTCCCCAAGCTATGAGCCTGCTTCCCCTTATCTGCTCCTCCCTGCCAAGATGAGCTTGCCTCCTAGCATGGGAAGGGAATGAAGACCATCAGCTAGGAACTGCCTCAGCTTTTCCTCCTCCAACACACACACACACACACACACACACACACACACACACACACACACACACAGACCACTCTTTGAGGGTCCACACACCTTGACTTCTGTCTCAATGGGAGGGCTGTCTGTCTTCCTTTACAAAACCAACTTCTAGCTTCTCCAGATTCCATCAATACAACCTCTCAGGGATTTTGCTCCATCTTCTTTATTTTATTTTACTATTCTTATTATTTTGTTCTTCTTATTTTTTGAGGCAGAGTTTCAATCTGCCGCCCAGGCTGAAGTGCAGTGGTGCAATCTTGGCTCACTGTAACCTCCACCTCCCAGGTTCAAATGGTTCTTCTGCCTCAGCCTCCTGAGTAGCTGTGATTACAGGTGTGTGCCACCACGCCTGGCTAATTTTTGCATTTTTAGTAGACAAGGGGTTTTGCCACATTAGCCGCTGTTATCGAACTTCTCAAGTGATCCGCCCGCCTTGGCCTCCCAAAGTGCTGGGATTATAGGTTTGAGCCACCGCACCCAGCCCATCTTCTTTATCTTTATCCATTCCCTTTGCACTGGCTCAGTCAACTCAGCATAAAAACAAATTAATCCTCTCTCTGGTGAAAAAGGCACCTTTGTACACCACTGTTAAAAAGTGTAAATTAGTAGGATCTTTCTGGAAAGCAATCTGACAAAAGATATTGAATCTCCTTTAAAAGATTCGGATCCTTCGATCCCATGAATTCTTCTAGGCATCACTCCTAGGGCAGCAGTATAAGCTACAGGGCCAGCTTAATTTCAGAGACGCTCCTGGTAGTTCTATGATGGGGACGTTTCCGCAGCTTTTAACGTCGGGGGAAAATATTGTCAAGTGAGAATGTCGTTCAAGTAAACACTGGAGACTTGTCTAACAGATGAGGGTGATGAGGCTGAAGTGAGCACTCCTCACACAGCACGAGGTGATCAGTGTCGGCCTTCGTCACTACTTCACCCCTCAGCGACTAGAACACAGTGCACATGGTGGACAACTCACAAATATTTGTTGAATGCATGTAGGAAAGAAGTTGTGCTTCTGTCTAATTAAATAACTCCATATGGAGAAATATCCAGAGAGGAAAGGGATCTAGCCAATTGGATCAGCCAAATCACCCCTGGTATTAATTTGGGGACAGATGCTACAGCCAAATCCTCTGTACATGCAGAAGCAAAGCCTACAATCACCCATTTGGTCTCTTCTCAACTCACTGAAAATGCAAGAAATAGACTGGAAGGAAGAGTTTTAAAAAAAAATGGCAGCAGTGTTTGGATGAGCAAGGCTGGACCCTTGTGGCATTAATACTTTCCTTTACTGTCCTGATTTTCTACAATGAATATGTACTCCACCTATAATCTCAAGAAAGTTTAAAAATATCCCCTGCCAGAACACTGCATAGCGACTGCCTCTCCTTTCTACAGCTAAGCCTCCTGAAAGGGTCCTCCACCTCCCCGGCGTCCACTCTTTCACTCCCAGAGTCACTGCTTCACCTGCCACTGCACTAAAATGGGCATTGCTGGGGTCACCAAAGGCCTCCAAGTTGTTCAACCCTGTCCTCGTCTTGCTGAACACTCTGGCAGCAGCTGACACTCCTGACCCCTAAGCCACCTCCTTGAAAGCCTTTCCTCCTTTGCATTCCAGTGTAACACTCCTCCTATCCTTCCCACGCTGGTTTTCTCTTCTTCCTCACCCTGCCACACGCTGGCCATCCCCAGGATTCTCTTTTCATTTTTCTTCTCACTATAGATTATGTTTAGGGGGTCTCACCACACTTTTACATCAACCAGCCTATGTGTTGATAACTCTCTGAACTTAGTTCTCTGGATTATTCTAAGCTAAGCTTTCAAATCGTACGTCCAACCACTGACTGTGTGCCCCATGAAAGCCTCATATCGCCATGTCTAAAAGTGAAAGCCCCTCTCCTCCCCGTAGCACTGATCTCTGCTCCTTGCAGCCAATCCACAAACCTTGGATCCTTTGATATACTTGCTCCCTCTCACTGCTCCAATGCATAAAAATAGTCACTACAGTGGGGAGTTGGGGAGAGAGAGCATGGGGAGAAATGCCAGATATAGGTGAAGGGGAGGAAGGCAGCAAATCACACTGCCATGTGTGTACCTATGCAACAATCTTGCATGTTCTTCACATGTACCCCAAAATCTAAAATGCAATTAAAAAAATAGTCACTCTGGCTGTCAATTATTTACCAAGTGAACTTTCTTCCGAACATCTTCTGTTTATTCGTGTACTCATTCATTCAGCATTCACATGTCTCTATGGGTAAAAATGAATATGGTACATCTCTGCCGAGCCTAGTGAGGGGCACAAACTGATAAATCAGTCATGATGGCAAGCTCAAGTATGTAGGCATATACATAATGCCACAGGGTTGAGCAACTAGATGAGTTGGGAGAAGCCTTTCAGCAAAGGATTCCTGACAGACGGAAGCCTTAGATTCAGTCAATCACGGTAGGAATGAAGAGGGGAAAAGGTGGAGCTTGCTGATCTTTCAGAAAATGGTGCTGGGGGAGTGGTCAAGGATGCCTCCCGGGTTTCTGACTTAAGAGATCAGATAAACGGACATAAGCCCTACTCACCAGGACCCCGACCCTGAGTCGGAGAACGTAAGAGGAGAAGCAGCTCTGGGAAGCCGTTCAGTTCAGAGCCGAGTCCACAGGCCCAAAGTGAGCTCGCATGGGCCCATGAGAAGCCCAGTCTCTACACATGCATATTTTTTCCATTTGTTGATTGAAAAGTCTCATCTCCTTCATTCTGTCACTCAGCAAATATTAAATGCCTACTGTGTACCAGACACTGTCCAAGGTGCTAGAAATAAGAAGATGGGCAAGATCAGTATAGTTCTACCCTGAGGATGTTGGTAGTTTCATTAGTTGAATGAAAGAAAATGCAAAGTCAAACAACGTGAACAATTTCTACTGTTTCTGTTAGGAAGGGCAAAAAATAAGAACCTATATTCTTCCTTGTTTTTTTTTTTTTTTTTTTGAGGTGGTTTTTCCCTTTTTTTCCCGGGTGGGGGGCG
>NW_022436978.1:19332445-19334909 GCF_009761245.1 Sapajus apella
GCCTCCTGGGTTCAGGCAATTCTGCCTCAGCCTCCTGAGTAGCTGGGATTACAGGCACGCGCCACCATGCCCAGCTGATTTTTTGTATTTTTAGTAGAGACGGGGTTTCACCGTGTTGACCAGGATGGTCTCGATCTCTTGACCTCGTGATCCACCCACCTCGGCCTCCCAAAGTGCTGGGATTACAGGCTTGAGCCACCGCGCCCGGCTCTTCCTTGTTTTAAATACAAATCAATTAGCGTTTTTTCTACTATGTGCATAAAGAATCTCTGGGAGGATATGTCAGAAACGGACAGCAGTGGCTGCGTGTGGAAAACTGAGGGATAAAAAGAGGCTGTTCACTCTGCTTTGTGCGTTCTCAGTTTGAACCATGAAGGAATTACAGGTTCCAAAAATACTTTCAGGAGGATATGGTGGTCCAGAAGTCTCACAAAACCGAGACTGAAAACTGAAGTTGAATTAGCAGGTGTCTGGGGCTCCAGGGGAAGCAGTGTGACTGCGAGGTGTGGGGGTGAAGAATCTGGGTGTACGAGGTGGGGGCGGAGAGCCTCTTGCAGCGCCTGAATGCAAGTGAAAGGGCAGAGAAAGAAGAGGCCGTGGGGGCGGAGCACTCCCCTAACGGGAGCACTGGGGGGACAGAGAGAGAAAAGAAGAAGAAGAAGAAATGATTAAAGAGGGTGCCTGGCCCAGTGCCCTGGTCTCCTAAGCAGAGCTCCACACAGTCTCCCAGTCTCTCCTTCTCAATCTGACCTTTCCGCTGTGGTCACAGCGACGTCAGGGCTCCCCGCTGTCTCTGAAAGAACTCCACACTCCTTGGCACACATGGGTTCCGTCGTGCTGTGGCCTTGCACGCCGCCCCGCCTCTCACTGTTTCTCCCACTCCCCTCGCAAAGTCTCCCTCTTCCAGCTGACGTAAGGTGAGGTGCAGTTCCCAGCACTGCCATGCTTTCCTTGGGGCTGTGGCACTCTGGTCTTCACCTGGCTCAGAGGGTTCGGTCAAAAAACACCAGCGCTAAGAGGCTTCCCCTGCTGGCTTTCCTGACCTCCAAGGTCAGCAGCCTCTGCTCTGTGCCCAGATCACACCCACAGCCTTCTTTACAGGTGTGGCTCATGGGTTTACTCACTTCATCTCATCTCATCTTCGTTCTGTCACTCAGCAAATATTAAATGCCTACTGTGTACTAGACACTGTCCAAGGTGCTAGAAATAAAAAGCTGGGCAAGGTCAGTATAGTTCTGCCCTGAGGATGCTTATAGTACACATACACACACACACACACAGACACACACGCACACAGACACACACACACAGACACACACACACACGCACACAGACACACACACACGCACACACACACAGACACACAGACACACACACACACACACACAGACACACAGACACACACACACAGACACACACACGCACACACACAGACACACACACACAGAGAGACACACATACACACACGCGCATACACACACACACACACACACACGTGTTCCATGTCTATATCTACTATAGAGCAAAAAACAAAACCCAAATTAGCTACTTACAGAAGTGGTACACACAGACACACACACACACACACAGACACACACACACATGCACAGAGACACACACACACACAGACACACACACAGACACACACACACACAGACACACACACAGACACGCACACAGACACACACACACAGACACGCACACAGACACACACACACGCAGACACACACACGTGTTCTATGTCTATATCTACTATAGAGCAAAAAACAAAACCCAAATTAGCTACTCACAGAAGTGGTAAGTGTTAGCAAGAAAAGAGAGAGGGTAATCTTAAAAACTATTTGGCAGTAAGCACCCAGTGATCTTTTTAATTAAATTAAACGTTAACATTTTAAATGTTTAATTGAAAATTTAACATATAATCAGGTAACTTTATATCTAAGTAAACTTTTATTTCAGAAAATAACCCAGGGAAAGTAATAATAAAATGTCATATCATAAAGAGGGAAAAGAAAGTATTCACTAAAAGAAAATGATAAATATCACTTAGTTTTTGCTGATAATGTCAATTCCTTTCATCGACAATTTTTCTAAACAACTGTATAAAATCTGCTAAAAGTTTTATTAAAGCTCGAACATCGTATTGGTCACACAGAAATACTCAGGTGGGGCCAGGTGAGGTGGCTCATGCCTGTAATCCCTGTAATCCCAGCACTTTGGGTGGCCGAGGTGGGTGGATCACTTGAGGTCAGGAGTTCGAGACCAGCCTGACCAACATGGTGAAACTCTGTCTCTACTAAAAATACAAAAATTAGCCGGGCACGATGGCAGATGCATGTAATCCCAGCTATTCTGGAGGCTGAGGCAGGGGAATTGCTTGTACCAGAAGGTGCAGGTTGCAGTGAGCTGAGATGGCCCCACTGCACTCCAGCCTGAGCAACAGAGTGAGACTCCATCTCAAAAA
>NW_022436978.1:19335009-19337987 GCF_009761245.1 Sapajus apella
TATCTGTTACACACACACCCGCCCACATATTTGCCAAGAAACATAAGCCTAGGAGGTGAGGTGTTCACCTGCTCGCAGCCACCATGCTGGACCCTCCTGGCTTCCTCCCAGTCATTCTCCTTCCAGACCCATTCCTGCCCGTGCACCTTGACTCCAGGGCCTCCTGGGACCTTCCGTGCTGGCTCTTCTTGCTCCGTCTCCTAGTCTCTGAGTGTCCCCTTTCCCTCCTGGCTTTGGCTCTGACTTGCTTCTGGACCACCACGGGAATGTCCTCATCAAGGCAGAGCTTCCTCAGAACCCAAACGCCCGATTCAGCTGTTGCCGAAGACTTCCGAAGCACAGGGCAAGATTCAGCTCTTGCTGAAACCTTCTGACGCATAGGGCAAGACCTCTGAAAGCGTGCTGGTTTGTGAACAATCAGGGCTCCTTGTCCAGGCTGATAAGCTCAGTATGTTCAAACACAAGACTAACAAGACCAAGACCACCGATTTTTTTTTCCCTAAAAAGTCAGTCAGCTTTGACCTTGCCTGAGGGACTAAAAATTTTAAGTGTCCACAACTTCCCTCTGACCCCAGTCTGAAGCACATTTGCACTGGTGGTTATAAAATGCCCCTCAGGAGCCAGGTGACAAGCGGAAATGGGTAGAAGGCAGCTTTTTGTGAGTCGGGGTTTATTGTCAAATACGTGAGCTGATTGCTTATTCAGGAAACTTTCATTTAAAGAAAACCGAAAAGGGAGCTTGCTCACCTCAGAGTGAGAACTTGGAAGCTAGCTGGCCAGGGGTTCCGGTGGGAATCCTCATCACCCTTTCTCTCCATCCCCACTCCCAATTTCCCTGTCTCCTTTCACCCAGGAGTCTACTAGTCTCCACAACATTGATGACTTCCTAGGGGCTAGCACAAGTTGTTTTGCTTTTAATTGCACATATCTTTCCAAATAAATGTTTGTTAATCTTTTTAAACCATGTTGTAGATCCAGAAAATACACAATTTTAATCCTGGTCAGGTGATTTACAAATGTGGACATGACCATGAAGTTGGGAGACCTCTGTTCTAGCTTCACGGAATGAATATACGTACCTTTTAACAAACGTTGACTCCTTAATTCAACAAGAATTTTGAGGTCCATTCGGTAGAAGCACTGAGCTGACATTAGGGTTACAAAGTCAAACAAGACATGGTCTCTGTTGAAATCTGGCTGTGGCCAGGCACAGTGGCTCACGCCTATAACCCCAGCACTTTGGGAGGTCAAGGCGGGCGGATCATGAGGTCAGGAGTTCAAGACCAGCCTGGCCAACATGGTGAAAACCCATCTCTACTAAAAAAATTAAAAACTTAGCCAGGATTGGTGGAGGGTGCCTGTAATCCCAGCTACTTAAGAGGCTGAGGCAGGAGAATCGCTTGAACCCATGAGGTGGAGGTTGCAGTGAGCCGAGCACTCCAGCCCGGGTGACAGAGCAAGACAAAAAAGAAACCTGGCTGTTGAGGAACCAGTAAGCTGCCCGTGCTCCTGGACATCTATTTGCCTGAAGAGATGCGCATGGAGAACCTGCTTTTCTTTAAAAGAGAGACCAGTACCTGCAAGAAAGTACCCAGGAGAAACGAGAAAAACAAGCAGGCAGGGACAGCAGTGAGAAGACAGCATGCTGTCAGTCCATCCAGCCCTGTCACACAGCCCAGGAAACGGATCCACCATCATGAGGAAGACGATGGAGAATTTGAAGAACGTCATGAGAGGAGCACACGGGGCAGGTGTGGGGCCCAGAAAACAAAACGTACCGAGAACTGAGGAGGGGACCATTCTCCCCAACTCTGTCAGAGACTATGGGGTGTCTCTGGAACTCTCACAGCTCAGCAGAGGACACCTGTGCCAGTGAAGCACTGTCATCACAGCTGAGCCAGAGGCAAGGTGACAAGACGGGTTACCGGATTGGGAGAGCATGCGTGCACTTGTTCCTGTTCTAGAAACTGGAAGAGATGGACGGGGAGCTGGTGTCCTACGATCATGTAAGTGAGCGTAAAGGATCATCGTGACTAGATCCATAGTCTTTAAGACCTTATTTATACTCCAAGGCTGATAAGAGTTTGGGCTCATTTGGATTATATTTAAATTATGCTAAAAGCTATCTCCATGGAGTTTTACCCTTTGACCCTATTTCTGTCCCCAGTGTCACTGGATTTTTTTAAGTCCAAAATATGACCTCTTTAGGGACAAGGACTCCACCTCATATATCTCTGCAGCCACAATTTCTGCCATACCTCCCATAATATGGAACAAATGTTGAATGGTCTTCAATTACATCAGGTAACATCTGCTCCACAGGAAAAATACTGTACATGTGTAATTAAAAGTTAACAAATAGCCACTTTTTATACCAAAAAGATAATCTGTTTCTTAGTTTGGTTACATCTCCACCAATTGACTTTCCTCAAAAATTATGAAAATGTGGCATATATACACCATGGAATATTATGCAGCCATCAAAAACAATGAGTTCGTGTCCTTTGTAGGGACATGGATGAATCTGGAAACCATCATTCTCAGCAAACTGACACAAGAACAGAAAATCAAACACCAAATGTTCTCACTTATAGGCGGGTGTTGAACAATGAGAACACATGGACACAGGGAGGGGAGCATCACACACTGGGGTCAGTTGGGGGGAAATAGGGGAGGGACGGTGTGGGGTGGGGATCTGGGGAGAGATAGCAAGGGGAGAGATGCCAGATATAGGTGATGGGGAGGAAGGCAGCAAATCACACTGCCACGTGTGTACCTATGCAACAATCTTGCATGTTCTTCACATGTACCCCAAAACCTAAAATGCAATAAAAAATTATGAAAATAAAGCCATGTCAAAGAATTTTTTTAAGCAGATGGAAATATTTGCACGCATAAAAGAAAGACCATACAATAGTGAAGAAGGAAGTGAGAAAATCTCTGCTTTAGGAATGAAAGCAATGAAGAGGGAGGGGATC
>NW_022436978.1:19342987-19379538 GCF_009761245.1 Sapajus apella
CCATGTTCATGGTTAGGAAGAATCAATATCGTGAAAATGGCCATACTGCCCAAAGTAATTTACAGATTCAGCGCTATCCCCATCAAGCTACCAATGACCTTCTTCACAGAACTGGAAAAAACCACGTTAAACTTCATATGGAACCAAAAGAGAGCCCGCATAGCCAAGTCAATTCTAAGCAAAAAGAACAAAGCGGGAGGCATCACACTACCAGACTTCAAACTATACTACAAGGCTACAGTAATCAAAACAGCATGGCACTGGTACCAAAACAGAGATATAGACCAATGGAACAGAACAGAGGTCTCAGACGCAATGCAACATATCTACAACCATCTGATCTTTGACAAACCAGACAAAAACAAGCAATGGGGAAAGGATTCCTTGTTTAATAAATGGTATCAGGAAAACTGGCTAGCCACGTGCAGAAAGCAGAAACTGGACGCCCTCCTGACACCTTACACTAAAATTAACTCCAGATGGATTAAAGACTTAAACATAAGACCTAACACCATAAAAACCCTAGAAGAAAATCTAGGCAAAACCATTCAGGACGTAGGTGTAGGCAAGGACTTCATGACCAAAACGCCAAACGCATTGACAACAAAAGCCAAAATAGACAAATGGGACCTAATCAAACTCCACAGCTTCTGCACAGCAAAAGAAACAGTCATTAGAGTGAATCGGCAACCAACAGAATGGGAAAACATTTTTGCAGTTTACCCATCTGACAAAAGGGCTGATATCCAGAATTTACAAAGAACTAAAACAGATTTACAAGAAAAAAACTAACAATCCCATTCAAAAGTGGGCAAAGGATATGAACAGATACTTTACAAAAGAAGACATACATGAGTCCAACAAACATATGAAAAAATGCTCATCATCACTGGTCATCAGAGAAATGCAAATCAAAACAACACTGAGATACCATCTCACGCCAGTTAGAATGGCGGTCATTAAAAAATCTGGAGACAACAGATGCTGGAGAGGATGTAGAAAAATAGGAATACTTTTACACTGTTGGTGGGAGTGTAAATTAGTTCAACCATTGTGGAAGACAGTGTGGCGATCCCTCAAGGACCTAGAAATAGAAATTCCATTTGACCCAGCAATCCCATTACTGGGTATATATCCAAAGGATTATCAATTGTTCTACTATAAGGACACGTGCACACAAATGTTCACTGCAGCACTGTTTACAATAGCAAAGACCTGGAACCAACCCAAATGCCCATCGATGATAGACTGGACAGGGAAAATGTGACACATATACACCATGGAATGTTATGCAGCCATCAAAAACGATGAGTTTGTGTCCTTTGTAGGGACATGGATGAATCTGGAAACCATCATTCTCAGCAAACTGACAGAAGAGCAGAAAATCAAACACCACATGTTCTCACTCATAGGCGGGTGTTGAACAATGAGAACACATGGACACAGGGAGGGGAGCATCACACACTGGGGTCAGTTGGGGGGAAATAGGGGAGGGACGGTGTGGGGTGGGGAGCTGGGGAGAGATAGCAAGGGGAGAGATGCCAGATATAGGTGATGGGGAGGAAGGCAGTAAATCATACTGCCACGTGTGTACCTATGCAACAATCTCGCATGTTCTTCACATGTACCCCAAAACCTAAAATGCAATAAAATAAATAAATGGGGGGAAAAAAAAAGCAATGAAGAGGCCTGTCCTAAATCCAGAGGCTCCTCCGCTAGTCCTGCACTGATCATTGTCATTGTTCTACCTTTACTATTGTCTTTTGTCTGGGAACAACAGACCACAAAATGCTAAGAATTAAAGGAAAAATTTGAGATCATCTAATCCAATGCTCTCATTTTTCAGAGTACCTAAAAGTCCTTATTGCTTTAAACTCTAGGGCTCTAAAAATTTGTGATTCTATGAATGAAAAGATTTAGTTTTATATAGGTTTTGCAGCATCTGCATGAAAGGAACTATTTAAACAGATTGCTAAAACTGCTGAGATTCATATCTGAACAAAATGTTTCAGGTCTCAAAATAATGTCCATGGTACCAAGTATCAATAGAATTGTAGGGTCAAAAGGCATGAACATCTTAAATTTTAGTGCATATTGTCAAGGGCCCTCCCAAAAAGGTTGCAACAATTTACACAGCTAAAGGCAAGCTCTTATCTTATTTTATCTGACCTGTCCTACATATGAGAGGAAATAAAAGACTCTGACATCAAGTTAATAGCTAACAGGCAAAACCAGAAGTACACCAAATTTGTAAACATAAATAAACTTCTTCATATGTCCCCATTTGCACCCCAACAGAAACTCATGGTCCAGGAAAGATGGGCAATGCCCCACATTGCTTTTCTAGAGAAGCAAGAGAAGGACATGGGAAATGCTGAAATTCAGAGTTACTAAAGCAACTACTGGGAGTGAGATATTAAAAATAAACCATTTTTTAACTATCTATTCTGTGAAAATACATGTGTGCAAAAAATATATGAATAAGGAAGGTCATTGAAGCATATTGTGCAATTTTTTAAAAATTGCCTACAGGTTTTTTACTGGGGACTGAGTAAATACATTCTTGAGAAAGCGCTGCAGCCATCAAAAAGATAACCGTGTCAAGGAAAGATGTCTCCAGTAGATGACTGTTTAAAAAAAAAATTAAAGCAAGTGACAGGTCAGTTTGAAGACTATGACCTACTTGCCTATGGATGCGACTGTGTGAGTGTATTTGAGTTCGCGCACATGGTTGCAAAGAAAACGGCCTAGAGTGACACACAGCAGGTTACCGTAAGGGGTGGCCTCTCAAGAGGGTAGCGGGGAGGAAGTGGGGAAGCTGCACTGAGGGGCCTTTACATTTCAGCTCTATATACTTACATAAACTTTCGCATATAATTTACTTGTATACATATTGTATACGCATGGCTCGTTTTTAAGTATGTATTGCTTCTGTACTTTTTTCTTAGTGCCATTAGATGAAATGACCAGATTCTTCCTACCCAAGAGGACGGAAGAAGTGGGTACAGTGGAAGCTCTTGTTTTTCGTGGGAACGTGGGCCTCAGATTTGCACAAGTGCTGTCGGGTCAGCACCAAAGTGCTGCCTGATTAAAATGCGTTTGTGAGCTGCCATTGATTGTATAATCTAGCTCTCAATGGGATTCAAATACACCACAGCTTGACTCAATTCCATTTTATAGGATATAATTTCACCCTAAGCCAGGATTCCGGGCACCCCTGGAAAAATGATATTTATTAGGCATCTGCGCCTGAGAGTCTGTGCCGTGAAGCAAATGCTGCACTAGAATGAGCAGGAGATAAGGAATTATTTTTAAAAGCACATACTGATTTCAAATGGCAGAAAATCTTCCCCCTAGAAGAGAACAAGGTAAACCATAGCACTGTCTACAGTGGAAATTCTCTCTCTTCAAAATGTTTTTTCGGAAAACTCTCAGAATAAAAGCCTCACCAATGTCTACGCTTCCCCGTGTCTTCTAGAACCTGATGCCCTTCGCAGGTCCAGATGCGGAAGCAGCAGCGGCCTGAGGCTGAGGAGCCCAGCTCACCACAGCAGGCGGCTGGTGCAGAGCCTCAGGAAACACAAATCCAGAAGCCCTTACTCTCAATCTGGAAATCCAAAAATGCTCTAGATAGGCAGGTGGCTTTTTTTCTGTAATAACTTACCTCCCACCAGACACTGACCAGACCTGAATCCATGTTACAAAATCCAATCTAAACTGATGTGAATTCATTTGTAGGCTTTATTTCAGATCTTGTAAATATTCAGGATGTTTTAAAAGATTAATATGTTCATAGTATGAAATATTAGCCATCTTGACTCCCTGAGAACATTATATTAATTCAGCATATTCACGGTTCTATCTTTCTAAAGTTAAAACACCATGAATTTTAAAACACATCTGGCCCTAAGAATTTCAAATAAAGAATGAGGACCTGCATATGCTATAGTCAATGAAGGTTTGGAATAAATGAGAATTAAGAGCCCCAAAAATCAGGAGCAATGTAGGTCTAGAGAACACACACACCCATATGCACGTGTGCACGCGCGCACACACACACACACATACAGAGCCTTGTTAAGGGCTAATAAATAATACTCTCATTACCTAGAGAAATAAAGTGACTTATTAAGAAAAAGCAGAAGCAAGTGAAACTGTGGCATGTCATAGTTTACATATGTTACATATACATGTCATAGTTACATGTTACGTGTGTGTGTAATGTATAAATGTGTTTAATGTAACATGTGCAAATGTGCATATATATATATATACACTGTATTAAGAATATATTAAAAACTCTCACAGAAATAAAAGGCAAATGGTCCAGTAAAAAAACTGACAAAAGATTTCAATAAGCACTTCACCATTGAGTGTATTATGAATGGCCAAAAAGCACATGAAAAGGTAGCCAATATCAATAGTTATTAGGAAAATAATGATTTAAATGACAATGTGATACCACTACACAGCCACTAGGTACTTAAAATAAAGAAGACTGGGCCAGGCATGGTAGCTCATGCCTGTAATCCCAGCACTTTGGGAGGCCAAGGCAGGTGGATCACCTTAGGTCAGAAGTTCAAGACCAGCCGAGCCAAAAAACCTCATCTCTACCAAAAATATAAAAATTAGCCAGGCATGGTGGTGGGCTCCTGTAATCTCAGTTACTTGGGAGCCTGAGGCGGGAGAATTGCTGGAACCCAGGAGATGGAGGTTGTAGTGAGCCAAGATCACAGTAGTGCACTCCAGCCTGGGTGACAACATGAAACTCTGTCTCAAAATATTAATTAATTAATTAATTAATTAATAATAAAGACCTGCCAGGTGCAGTGACTCATACATGTATTTCCAGCACTCTGAAAGGCTGAGGCAGGAGGCTCGCTTGAGGCCAGCTTGAGCAACATAGTGAGACACTGTCTCTACAAAACAAAAAAAAGATCTTTTTAAATAAAAATAAAATTAGCCAGGCATGGTGGCATGTGCCTGTAGTCCCAGCTACTGGGGAGGCTGAGGTATGAGGGGCCCTTGTGCCAGGAGTTCTAGGGTACAGTGAGTTATCATCACACCACTGCACTCCAGCCTGGGCAGCACAGAGAGATGCCATCTCTAAAACATAAACGAAAATGAAATAAAAAGACTGACAAGAACAAGAGCTAGTGAATACACAGAGAAACTAGAACACACATACATTGCTGGTAGGCGTGTAAAACGAAGCGATGACTCTGGAAAATTTCGGCAGTTCTTTTTAAAAGTTAAATATATACTTACAAGCTCCGGTAATTCCACTCCTAGGTACCCACCCATACACAAACTTGTACACAAGTGTTTGTGGCGTCATTATTCACAGTAGACATAAACTGGAAATAATTCAAATGAACAAACAATATATGGTATGTCTCTGTAATGCAACACAGCTCAGCAATAACTGACCTATCCAACAACCTGACTGAGCCTCAAAAAAACATTTTCCTAAGGAAAAGAAGCCAGACATAATATGTAGTCTTACAAATTGTGGTTCTATTTATACGAACTTTCTAGATACATCAAACAACTGTAGAGACAGAAAGTCTACTGGTGGTTGCCTAGATCTTGCCTGGGTGAACGTTGGCTGTAAGCAGGTGTAAGGGAACGTTTTGAGGTCATGGAAATGCTCTAAAACTGAGTTGTGGTGACAGTTGCACAAGGGCACAAACTTATTAGAAACCAGACTGTTTTCAAAAATCACTTGTTGTGTTCGTATTTGATACTATCTCTTTGGGGCAGCCTACAGATCAAGAAGAACCTGTTTTAGGAAGTATGGGTTGAGGCGGCCTGAGGTTAGAAACAATCGCTGAGTGGCTAACAGCGGAGTCAGTGCATGAGCGCCATTCTGTGTTCATCGCAGCATTGCTTGCCATAGAGAAGCTAGAAATCGCCTGATGTCCATCATCCGTGTCAGCCACCAGTCTGTACATCAGCAGAGCAATAGATAAGCAAGATGAAATTCATCCATCTTATGAAAGACTATGCAGATGCCGCTCTCAAAAACAATGAAAAGATCCCCAAGCTAAGTTGCCAACTGAAAAAAAAAAAGCAAAGTCATAGGACAGTAGTGAACAGTACGATTTAAATCTCACGTACACACTAAATTACAGAAGGCTTACCTCTGGAGAAGATAGACAACGAAGGTGGAAGCGAGCTTTTTAAAAAGCATGTTCTTCTTTAGCGTTTAAATTTTTCACAACAGGTATTGCTTCTGCAGGTTAAACAATGTTTTAAGCACTCTTGTTAGCACTTGACTAAATATCATTTTCTCAGAGATTCCTGCTGTTGGAGAAGCCATTTGCCTTAAAAGGAGACCAAAGTACATTCCTTTGAAGCATACTTAAAAAAAAAAAAGACATATCAGCTGGCAGTTTGATGTCTTTGCAGCTTAATAGCAATGATGATACGGACAATATTCTTCAGGCACATGGTTTTCCACTGTGGCAACCCTACGAGGTAACGCTGCCATCCCTGTTTTGGAGGAGACTCTGAGCCTCCAAAGGTCAAGTCACCTGTCCAACGCCACCCAAGTAGGTAGGGTGGGAGTGAGGTCTCTAATTTTAAATCTGTTACGTTTATTCAGCTGCCCACCTCATCGAGGATGATGATAAACCTCATGGTGACCCTGGGGCACTGCAGGATCCTGAAGGTCTTATGAATCATCAAAGAAACATTTAATTCTATTTAGTGAAGTTTGGATTTTACGCATACTTAATTGTGTTTATAATCCCTGGAAAAATGTTCAGCCACGGATAGCACACACCAGCACCCTTGTTAGGAAGCTGATTAGCCAGAATGCCTCCGGCCAAGCCAAAACATGAAGACCTTACTCTAAGTCAATCCCTTTCATGATTTGAGTCTTCACTTCCCTCTGAAAGAGAAGATGCCTTGTCTGCCCTGCCTCACCTCAGAAGGGCCTCAATTCTCTTTTCCCTAAAACACAGGTCAGGCTCCAGCCTTCCCACAGCCTGAGGGCAGAAGGGTCAAGTGAGGGTTGCCTGAGCCACTCCCAGCAGAAGCCTGAGGGTGCTTTGTCCTCCTCGGTCCCACTCCTGCTGTTGGGGCACCAGTGATCTCCTGGTCACCATGCTCTCACTCTGTCTGGGCGTTCCCATGGCCTGGGAGTGGGAACGCTCAGAACAAAAGGGAAGAGAATGAGTAAATGAAAGCAAGTCTGAGCTTAGGCTGAAGGCCGGCTGCCACGCAGCTTTCAGCTTGGGAGGGGGCCTCTTCAGGACAACACCAAGCTATCCCAGTGAGAGGAGTGCGTTGCTTTTTTTTTTTTTTTTTTTTTTTTTTTGATAGAGTCTCACTCTGTTTCCCCGGCTAGAGTGCAGTGGCGCGATCTCAGCTCACTGCAGCCTCCTTCTCCCAGGTTCAAGCAATTCTCCTGCCTCAGCCTCCCGAGTAGCTGACATTATAGATGCCTGCCACCACGCCCAGCTGATTTTTGTATTTTTAGTAGAGACAGTGTTTCACCATGCTGGCCAGGCTGGTCCTGAACTTCTGATGTCAGGTGATTCACCCATCTCAGCCTCCTAAAGTGCTGGGATTACAGGCGTGAGCCAATGCACCCAGCGAGGAATGCTTTTTACGGGCGAATTAACCTAGTGACGCGGGTAAAAACAGACCTGAGTTTTAAATGCAGAGATAAAGAGATAAAGCTCTAAGACTAGGAATCAGGTAGTCATGCTGGAAATAGTGAAAGCCCATTTTGAACCAGAAAGACATGAGCTCAAAACTCAGCCTGGACTCTTACTAGCTGGGTAATTGAGGATGAGTGAACCTGTCTGCCTCAAGTTCTGTGTCTACAAGATGAAGGTGGGAACAGTAGCTACCTTGATAGTGCGATTTAAAAATAACCTATGCAAAGCACCTAGTATCATTGCTGGCACCGAGTCACCACTGTTTCACCTGTCCCAAGGAGCACTAAAACAGAGCCTGGATTACCCAGGTGCTGAGCCAGGTGTCCGCCGTAGAAGTCATTAACCACAACGGTGAAACGGAAGAAGCACAATTCCTACCCTTACGTTATTTCTTCTTAAAGGCCTAAAAAAAACTCTATTGGTAAAAATAACACATGCTCTTTGTGAGCCGGGAAGTGCAGGAAAACAAAGAAAACTATCAACTATAATCATACAATGCAGCTGTGAGTGGTTCACTGAATTCAGATCTTTTATCTATAGATATTCCTCTTTATGTAAATGAAACTCATCGCTGCATGCTAAACCGCCTGTTTCACTTAACATGATAACAACCACCAATCTCCCAGGCCAATGGCTCTTTCCAGGGCTTCAAGCTTGTGGCTCTGGCCCTGCAATTGCAGACAAAACCACGTTTTATTCAGCCCACATTCTAGAACCCCCGAAGGGGAAAGAGTTCCAGAGAAGCCAGTAGTCACCCCTCTTCAATTCCCTTAACCCCGTGATTTTCAGAGTTCAAGGTTATTGAGACATGTTTCCTTCATTGGCTCTTGATGATATCCCAGTGGGAGGAAGACATGGGGGGAGAAAGACTTCATTGCTCTGTGATCCCCATTTCTGCATCTGACCAAAAGGCTGAAAATGTAAAGTGGGGGTGGGAGATGATGTCCATGGAGCAGCTAAAGTAGAAAAGCGAAGCTCCTCTCAACACCTGCAGTTCATGCAGTGGCTCACCTGAAACGGGGCAGGGCCAGGAGGTCCAGGTGACAGAACACATATGCCTCTGAAAGCCTTGACCTCTTAGGGAGAAACTCTCTCAGGCTGGGCGAATCGTAAGAAGTCTTCCAGGAGAATGCAGCCATGAAATGCTTGTGGATTGTGTGAAAAATGATAACAAAGAGTAGAAAATTCAATAAAAGTTTAAAATTGACAGTATCAGCCGGGCACGGTGGCTCACTTTGGGAGGCCAAGGTGGGTGGATCACCTGAGATCAGGAGTTCAAGACCAGCCTGATCAACATGGTGAAACCCTGTCTCTACTAATAATATAAAAAAATTAGCCAGGCATGGTGGCAGGTGCCTGAAATCCCAGCTACTCGGGAGGCTGAGGCCGGAGAATCTCTTGAACTCGGGAGGCGGAGGTTGCAGTGAGCCGAGATTGTACCATTGCACTCCAGCCTGGGCAACAAGAGCAGAACTCTGTCTCAAAGATAAATAAATAAATAATAAAACTGACAGTATCTTTGACACACCCATTGCCTGGAAACCCCAGAAGCCCTTTTGGTGCTGATCTTCGTGGGGAGTGGTAAAGTTGGGGCAGTGGTAGTTGTATTTTTGTTGAAAAAATAATAGCTGTGGAGGCTGGTTGAAATAATAACCGTGGAATCCCTTATCCTTTCATCGTGTCTTGGACCAAACATGAAGCCAAAACCCCACCATCTCACTTAACATCTCTGATGTATGTTAAAACACCAGATTCAGAAGCAGTCAAGAAGGGGGTACTGCTGAAGGTCAGCAGTTTATAACTGGCAGCAAACTTTTATCCACCTGCTACTTGAAGGGAGCTGAAAGGTTGGTGGAGGCTCAGTGAGTCATGTTGCACTGAGAGCCAGCATGGATAATTCAGGGAGAATTAGACTTCAGTGCAGGGTAGTGTGGCTGGGGACACAGCGCCTGTCAAGCCAGACACCTGACCCCTCACTTCTCACCCCCTTCACTTGGTGTTCACTGCACTTGGCCGAAGGGCAAAGATGACATTGGGAGAAAATGATCTTCATTGCATAGAAAACTCTTCTCCTGCGTTGAGCAGAATAACAGAATTAGCCTGCCTAGAATATTAACTCATCAGTCCATGTTATATTGATTCTCAGTTTCCAGAAGGACCAGGGTAGGGATGAGCTCAAGGTTATTGAGACCTATTTCTCCAGTTGGCTGTTGATGATGTCCCAGCGGGAGGAGGACCTGGGGGGAGAAAGACTTCATTCTTCTCTGATCCCTGGTTCTGCCTCTGACCATCTATCCGAAAACTCTCTTAACCTTGTCATTCTTTTGCATCTTTCATTTCACAGCAAACTCTGTATACTAAGATGGAAGCAATAGTGAACCAAGATGAAGGTATTCATCTCAGGCAGTGAAATGTAGACACGTGTTATACAAATGGCCACAGTGACAAAATTAATTTACTAACTGGTATCTTGCTACCTCAGAAATGTCACTTCCCTCCAGAATATGACTTCACACTAGATACAATTCTTACTCCAAGTCTGGAGACTTGCCTTTCGGCTTCAGTCTTTCATTTGTTGTTGATGGTCTTGGATTTCTCTCCAAGACTTGGGAAGCCCAGTGATGGCTCTCCTTACGGGAGGCCATCTTGGAGGAATATGGCAACAAGATAGCTGTGATTGGGATGGGGCTTCTGTATTACTCTCTCTAGATAGTCAGGTCCACTCATAGCAACTTCTAGAAAGCTAGAGAAGGCACTGAAAAACTTAAACACAATGGTTACAATAGGTGGCATACCAAAGTTATCCACTGGTGCAGACAGAATCAGGGCACACCTTAACTCTTAGCAATTTTTCTTGCACCCAGTGTCTCTCCCTCCAACTACCTAAATTTGGTCTTTAAGGCTCTTCAATGAAGCCTCCTTTAAGCCCCTTCTAGCCACCTCCCCAGAAACCCCTTCTCCTTCTGAGTTACAAGTGGCCTTATTGTTGGTACTGTTTAAGAATGCCACTGCCCCGTACTGTTGGTCACTGCGCCCCATCCTTTCACGTGGATTAGTCACTCTTTAAAATTTAGAAGCTTTTCTTTTCATTCTGAAAAATCCCCACAGCACGCAGAGCAGAGCCGAATAATGCGATGCTCGCTGCGACCTCAGAGCCCTGTGGGGAGCACTGCCCGGCTCCTGACCTCCAGCAGGCCCACGCTGTCTGTCCTTACCCCTCCCTGTATTTCCCTGCCTTCCACCTCCTCCTCTCCGGTCCCAACACCACTCTCCACCCAGGACCCAACAGGGAAACACACTTTTTCTTCCAGTGCCCAGTTCTCAAATGGCTGGGGACCCAATAGGGTATTTGGTTTTTTTTGTTTTTCTGTTTTACTTCGTAACTCTCTCATTCCCAAGACACACAGCCCTCTCAGAGGGGCTCTCAGAGTCCAGTTAAGTTCCAATGCCTGCCATAAGAAACACCACAACTTGGCCGGGCACGGTGGCTCACACCTGTAATCCCAGGACTTTGGGAGGCTGGGGTGTGTAAATCTCCTGAGGTCAGGAGTTCAAAACCAGCCTGGTCAACATGGTGAAACTCTATCTCTACTAAAAATACAAAAATTAGCCAGGTGTGGTGGCAGGTGCCTATAATCCCAGCTACTAGGAGAATCGCTTGAACCAGGAAGGCAGAGGTTGCAATGAGCCAAGATGACACCCCTGCACTCCAGCCTGGGCTACAGAGTGAGACTCCGCCTCAAAAAAAGAAACACCGCATCTTTCTAGAGTGCAATTCCTGCAGCTGAATCTAGTCTATGGTGCAGTGAATCTAGTCTAAGTTAAGCAAACTCCTTACTTTGGGTGATTTTTCCCTCAGGAATCTGCCTTTCATCAGTGTTGCCCCAGCCCAGTCTATCAGTTACAACTGCCAAGGTCTGAATCCCAAC
This sequence comes from Sapajus apella, assembly GCF_009761245.1. Lineage (NCBI taxonomy): Eukaryota > Metazoa > Chordata > Mammalia > Primates > Cebidae > Sapajus > Sapajus apella. The sequence continues at coordinate 19,354,587 of NW_022436978.1, forward strand.
GGCCAAGAGGGTTCAGATTCTCTCCCCTGGGGCTCCTGGGCACCAGGCCAGGGACATGGTAAGACGTCAGTTTACTCGCCTGGACATTCTGTGGCAGTTACATGGAGTTATATGCTGCTTCTTTACTTCTCAGAGCACAGAGAGCACCTTTTGTGGGGGGACCTAAGTCCTCGAGCCAATGAGCCGGAATCTTGGTAACGACATAATGTAGATCTGCTGACCAAGAAATGAAGACGTTCCTGGGAAATTAGGGGAAATAGCTTTCCAGTGAGGGCTGCAAAAGTCACATACAAGGCAACACTTGGCTGAACACCTTTTTAACAAAAAGATTTGCCCTGATCTAAAGCTTCGGGCTAATACTAGAAAGTTTTGTTTGAAAGGTGCATTGGGAGATTCTTATTCGCATTTTGTTGCTTGTTAATGTCTTTGAGAGACAATGTCTTTTTTTTTAATTTGAGGCAGTCTTGCTCTATCACCCAGGCTGCGGTGCAGTGGCGTGATCTCAGCTCCGTGCAACCTCCGCCTTCCAGGTTTAAGCGATTCTCCTGCCTCAGCCTCCCAAAAGTGCCGGGATTTCAGGCGTGAGTCAACACGCCCGGCCAAGAGACAGTGTCAGTTCTAACAACTCACATGCATTTCTGGTCATCCGCCCCTCACAGGTTGCTTTGAACAACTTGGGTTTTCCCCTGGTGATGATGCACCGAAGGCTCTAACAGTAACCAGCCTCCCAGATGTTATTGCTGAATAATTTCTTCTTGGTGGCTTCATAATAAGAATATATAAAAAAGAATCTATTGTTCTGTTTGGCTCTTTTGAGATTCCTAGTATCTCATTACGTCAGGGGAGTCTTTGTTTCCTCAAGGTAAAAAAAACAAAAACCAGAAACCCACATATTACTGGCCTTTTTATTTAGCTGTCACAATACCAGCCGTGGGAGAGTCGCTGTGTGGGGGAACAATGGTAACACGGATCACTTCACATTGAAATGTGGCACCTAATTATTGTTTTTAGGGGTAGTTTAATGAGTGGTACTTGTAGGTGATTAAACACATTTGGGTTTGGAAGCCCAACGGGTTGAGAAGCAAGCCACCCTCCTTACAACGGCGTGGAGAGAGAGAGAGGGTTTGGGTGCTGCATTACCCTCAAGGGCCCCATCCCTCCCCACCCACAGCGCCTTTTCATGGAGTGTAACAATGGCTGAAGATGCCTGAGAAACCACCCCGCCAAAACAACCCATTCAAAAAGACATCCTGGATTCTCTGTGTACCGTCATGGGTTTAGCTCAGCAGCCACTGAGAACAAAAAACACGTAAGTATATTTACGGTTGATGATGCTAAATTAAAAGGGCCTAAAAATACCAGGGTATGAGCTCCCTACCCTAGATCATGTATTGTACCAAATATGAGGAGGAAGATAATCCCCCCCATCCCTCGGGAAAGTTCACCACGCACTTCTGTTCCCCTTGTACACGTAGCAGAAAAGCACACTGCTGTGTTGAAATTTAGGCACGAACAGATTCTAGTGTGAACATGGATGGAAATTACTACTTCTGCCCAGTGTGGAGACATTGACGGAAAGGGAGGAAAAGTCTCCATAGAGGAAGGGGCATTTGAGCTTGGCTTTTAAAGGAGGAGGAGGAGTTCGACCGCTGGAGAAGAGAATGGAGCCTCCGGCAGAGGAAACACAAAACAGCAATGGGACATGAAAGGGGCGACCAGATCTGCACGGCAGTTCCAACCCGACCCACACAACGGCAAGCCTGTGTTCGTGCTCCCTTACGATTTCAGTCGCTCGATGTAAAGATCACACGTATTAAACTTCTTCAATCTAGCCAGATCTTGAAAATCAAGTTTGCAACTGCATAAACACCGTCTCCTAATTCCATTGCCTAAATCTTTCGCTCAGATAACGAATATCAACTTAAAGGGCAACTTAGAGAAAGGTGACTGATGAAGTGAAAAGAAAGGGGTTCAGAAACAGAGCGTGCTTCCTCGCCATTATTCCACTTACTCTAATGGCACAGTCCCCAGCACTAGGACTTCAAAGACAAATTCGACATGGCTTCTCCCTGCCAGGAGCCCACAAATAAGGGAATGAAAACACAATGGCTAAGAAGCAAGACACGCATTTACGTAGCGGATGCTGAAGGACTGGAGCGGGTTAATGACAATGTTTTCATCAGTCTGGGGCAAAATTAGCAAACCTATTCTCAGGGTTTTTGTTTGTTCTTGAGACAGAGTTTCACTCTTGTTGCCCAGGCTGGAGTGCAGTGGCGTGATCTCAGCTCACCGCAACCCCTGCCTCCCAGGTTCAAGGGTTTCTCCTGCCTCAGCCTCCCGAGTAGCTGGGACTACAGGCATGGGCCACCATGCCTGGCTAACTTATTCTCAGTTTTATCCTTCTTATCCAGAATATATCCTCTGCAATTGCTATGTGCCATTTTACATTTCTAAAGTGACATAGGGCTTGCACATCTCAAATTGAATTTTAATTTTTAGAAAAGTAAATGCATTTACATTTTCTACATTAAAATATCATTCCTCCTCTGACATGGTAGTAGATGGTGATTAGGTGATTTAAATGGCTTTACTAATATGTCACCTCCTTGCCGTTTCACAAAAGATATTTACTAGTTCCTGTAAGTGCAAAACGTATGAAAACTTGCAGTCTGCACCACACCAAACAAAATGTTTCACTAAATACTTTTAAACTGTGTTTACTAATGATTTTGGAAATATTTAAATTCAGCCATGAAAATAGATCCTCTTGAACACAGATTTAATAGACTAGCTGTTAGTTATTAACAGGCTAGAAATATAATTGCAAAAACTGCCAAACCAGAATTTAAAATAATGATTGTAAGACCCACAAAGAGAGAGAAAAAGCAGATTACAAAATATTTTGTTTACTGTATGATACGTGTCTAATATATATTTTTCGCATATATTCACATATATAAACAGGAAAAGAACTGAATGGATATTTATATATATATACACATATGTACATATATGTGTGTGATTATTACATGATTTTTCCCTTTATAGATCTATATTTTGAAATTTTTGTATTACGAATCTATATTTTTCTAAGAAAAAATATGTATTTATTTTTAAAGAAAAAGAAATACATATTGATTTTTAGAGAAAGTACTTATTTAAAAAGCACCATCAATGTTTTTTAAAATAAAATTTTAACCCAACAATTTTTCTTACAAGACTCTGTGCTAAGGAAACAAGAACCAGAATTAAAATTTGAATGTAAGATTTGTGAATTCACTCAATAAGTATTTACAGAGCCCATACAGTGTCAGGCGCTGTATGGGGCAGGGGGATTTCAGCTATGAAAAAAACAACAACAGTCCTCTGAGAACTCAAGATCAGGGATTCCTAATCTACAACAGGATCACCTGGGAGCTCCTTTTAAAAGCCACCTCTGGGGGCTCACGCCTGTAATTCCAGCACTTTAGGAGGCTGAGGTGGGCGGATCACGAGGTCAGGAGTTCCGGACCAGCCTGACCAACATGGTGAAAACCTGTCTCTACTAAAAATACAAAAATTAGCCGGGCATGGTGGCATACATCTGTAGTCCCAGCTACTTGAAAGGCTGAGGCAGGAGAATCCCTTGAACCTGGGAGGCGAAGGTTGCAATGAGCTGAGATCACACCACTGCGCTCTAGCCTGGAACAGAGAGAGACTTCGTCTCAAAAAAAAAAAGATTGTGGAGCCTATACGTCAGCACTGTTCACAGTGTGAAGAGGGCACAGTGCCTTCCCACTAGAATTCACAGACGAGTAACTAGGCACTCAGGAATGTGCACAAAGCTAGAAAGTGGCAGAGTCAGGATTTGAACCCAGGTCCTTCTGCTTTCAGGACTCCTGCTCTTTTCCCTGGAGCACGGTTGGACCTAGCCAGGTGTCAATCTATATTAGACTATTTTAGGTCTCAGCTGGGCCCCTCGAGGCAGGGATGAAAGGCGGTCACACTGTTCAGGCTTTATCTCCAGCTCTTCCATTGTAACCACCACCTGCCATCACACAACGCATCTATACGTCGGGAGTGACACAGGGTCTCCACCTCTCGTCAGAGAGTGGGGGGAGTTTAAGGATAAAAATAAAATGACTTTATCGGAGATGTCCTTTCCTAAGTCACTCCAGAGCTCAAAACTGTTTCAAGGATTCCCCACTGCCTCCTGCCATGGTCAGCCCCATATCCAAGAGGCTTCACGGCGTCCCAGGGCCCCTCCACCCTTCCCACAACGCCTTGCCCTTCTTCCCCTCCAGTCACTGGGCTACACATATTTATTGGCTCCATGGCTTTGGGCAGCTTGCTTAATACATTGAAGTCCCACTTCCTCATCTATGCAAAAAGAATAGTATTATCTTATCAGAATCTATTAAGGATTAAATAAAATGTTTCCCAAAGGGCACTTAGCAGAGTGCTAGCCCATAGTATTAATAAAGCAATCAGTAATGTTAATTTATTGCTATTATTATGGTTATGGCTGCTATCTTTTACTTTTTGCCTTCTCTTTTCCATATCATTATTCATATTTTTCCCTTTCTAAGTTGCCTCTTTTTTTTCTGAGACAGAGTCTTGCTTTGTCACCCAGGCTGGGGTGCAGTGTTGCCATCTCAGCTCACTGCAACCTCTGCCTCCCGAGTTCAAGTGATTCTCCTGCCTTAGCCTCCAGAATGGCTGGGATTACAGGCGCATGCCGCCACATCTGGCTAATTTTTGTATTTTGAGCAGAGACGGGGTTTCACCACATTGGCCAGGCTGCTCTCGAACTCCTGATCTCGTGATCCACCTGCCTCGGCCTCCCAAAGTGCTGGGATTACAGGTGTGAGCCACTGTGCCCAATGTGAGTCGCTTTTCATCTTCCTCCTCTTCTTCCTCCTCATAACCTAAACTGAAACTATTCAAATCCCAGGTTCTTCCTAAAAGCCCTAGAGGGCAATCCTAGCCCACAGCAAATACTCTCTCCTCTGAACCCTTTCTGTAGAAATTCAATTTTGCACTGATAGTTGCAAGAGAACCTGTGGTTAAATGTTCATTCTTGGGTGTAAAGCTACCTGAATGCAAGTCCCTGCTCTATTCCTCACTAGCTACAGGTAAGTGTCTCTGCCCAGAGTTGGCATGCCATCATATGATGCTGTCCTGCAGACAGACCATGAGACTCATGCCTGCTAGCCCCACATTGGAGCGTGCTGTGCATTGTAGCTGCACTGTCAAGAGTCCAGCTCCTAACCCTGATGTGGGTTACCAGGCATTCGAGGGGTTGGGTTGCCCAGGCTTAGCGAGGATAGATATTCAGTGGCTGGGAATCCCAGGCAAAAACAGTTATCCTGTCGTTTACTTGGATAAGTCTCACTCTGTCACCCAGGCTGGAGTGCAGTGGCACAATCTCAGCTCACTACAACCTCCACCTCCTGGGTTCAAGTGATTCTCCTGCCTCAGCCTCCCGAGTAGCTGGGATTGCAGATGTGTGTCACACTCGGCTAATTTTTGTATTTTTGGTAGAGATGGGGGTTTCACCATGTTGGCCAGGCCGGTCTCGAACTTCTGACCTCAGGTGATCTGCCCGCCTCAGCCTCCCAAAACAGTCATCAGTCTTTTTGAATCACATAATCAAAAGCCAGTCTCAAACATTCAGTGCCAATGTAGCACACGGTTCCAAACCGAAAACTTTTGTATTATAATAAAGTAGCTTCAATCAGCTTTACAGCAAAGGCCTACTTCCTTTTATTAATTTAGAGGATAGTCTTACGATCAAAGAATGCAAGATTTATTTAAAAGTAATTTCTGTCTGAAAAGGCATAGGCCCCAGATGGGAATTGATCATGTTCCCTACTAAGATACATGTGTTTATGTCTTGCCTAAAGCCGTATGCCCGTAATAGGTATGCAAAACATGATAGTAATTAATTTATCAGTTAAAAAAATGAGGTTTTTTTGGAAAAAGATAGCAAAGTCGACATCTTCAACCCAATAATTCTACTTGTTGGAAATTTCTGCTAAAAATAGACTCTAATCCATGTGGGAGTGATATGGTTTGGATACTTGTCCCCTCCAAATCTCATGTTGAAACATAATCCCAGCCGGGCGTGGTGGCTCACACCTGTAATCCCAGAACTTTGGGAGGCCAAGGTGGGTGCATCACCTGAGGTCAGGAGTTTGAGACCAGGCTGGCAACATAGTGAAACCCTGTCTTTAAAAAAAAAAAAAATTAATTAAAAAAAAAGAAAAGAAAGAAAGAAACATAATCCCTAGTGTTGGAGATGGGGCCTGATGAAAAGTGTTTAGATCATGGGGGGCGGTATCCGTCATGAATGGCTTAGCACTATCCCCTTAGTGATGAGTGAGTTCACAGAGGTCTGGTTGCTTTACAAGTGTCCAGCACCTACCCTCTCTCTGTCTCTCTCTTGCTCCTACCCTCGCCATGTGATGTGCCTGCTCCCATTTCACCTTATGTATGCCATGAGTGAAAGCTCCCTGAGGCCTCCCCAGAAGCCAAGCAGATGCCAGTGCCATGCTTCCTGTATAGTCTGCAGAACCATGAGCCTGTTGAGCCTCTTCTCTTTATGAATAATTAGCCAGGTTCAGATGCTTCCTTATAGCAACTCAAGAACAGCCTAACACAGGGTGGGGAGTTCAAAATTTAACAGAAATGAAAGATACAGCCAGGCACGGTGACTCACGCCTGTAATCCCAACACTTTGGGAGGCCAAGACGTGTGGATCACAAGGTCAAGAGATTGAGACCATCCTGGCCAACATGGCGAAACCCCATCTCTACAAAATACAAAAAAAAAAAAAAAAAAAAAACCCTAGCCGGGTGTGGTGGTACACACCTGTAGTCCCAGCTACTCGGGAGGCTGAGGCAGGAGAATCGCTTGAACCCTGGAGGCGGAGGTTGCAGTGAGCCAGGATTGCGCCATTGTACTCCAGCCTGCGTGACAGAGGGAGACTCCATCTCAAAAAAAAAGAAAAAAAAAAAAAAAAAAAACAGCCTTAAAGTCCATCAATAGAAGAATGAGTAAATGAATTCTATTTCTAGTTGTGTTCATATTTAAAGCCTCCAAAAAAGGTATATTTGTATGTAAATGTGACAAAAAGAAATTCAAAAGATACAGAGCAAACTTCTGACATTAGCCAGTTACCTCGAAAAATGAGAGAGAGTGCAGGAATGTGTCTATGTACATAGGGGAGCAGGGAGGGATGGTGATGGAAGCATTGTTAAATCTTTTACAATTATATTCTACTTGTGTATTACCTATATAACAAAAAACAAAAAGATGGTCAAAAGGGGAAATAAACAATTTAATTTTTGTTAGAAGCGATTGTTTCAGAAATGATAAAGCAAAAATGTATTTGCCAAATTGTGATCACCAGAGTAAAGAAATTGATTATTTCAAATCTCGCATTTGCTGTGTGTGTGTGTGTGTGTGTGTGTGTGTGTGTGTGTGTGTGGTTTACAGGCTGCTTTCCCTAGGTCATTATGTTTACACTGCCACTTTATTCTTCCTTATCTCAGAATAAATTCCTTTGCTAATGTGTTTTTAAAAATCTGAAAGCTTCCTCACTTAAATGTCACCAATCAACTGGATCTATTTTGTTAACAAGTGTGCTGAGCAAATGTGATTTGGGTGGAATGGCAGGCCCAGGAAATGAAAAATTAGCGTCACATGGCAATTCAGAATGTGACAATAGTCACTTAACAACAGATTTCCCTTTAGCTTTCCAAAGGAGAGCGGTTTTTTTTGGATAGAAGTTGCCTAATTGTTTCAGGGCATCCAGGTGAAGCCAGGATGAGTTCACCTGCTTCCCTCCTCATTGTTCCCTTGAAGCTTCTCTGCCCTCACCTCCGCAGGTCTACCTGCGGCAGCTTACAGGGGTATTCCTCGGGGCTGTTTTTGAAGTCTGCATGCTACATCATGCTCTAAGACCCTGAGGAGGCTTTGTGGTATCATAACTTTCAGACAGACAAGTCGCTAAAGCAAACAGCAGGGGAGAGGCAGGACAGGCCACACACCTACAAGATGCCTGCATTCAACCATTAGCACAGTCAAAATGGTTTAAGATTAATTTAAACAAATAGCCCCATGCCGGCAGAAGCCACACTCCCCATCCCTATAGAGTTTCATTCTCTTTTTCCACTTCCTCTAAAACAAGAGTAATCAGAGAGCCACAGTCTCAGAAATCTCCGAAATAGTGGGGCAGCAGTAAATCTTCTCGGCTAGGAATGCTGCAACCTCAAGGAAAAAATATGCAGCCATAAAAGATTTAGCTGGTTTACAGAATGTTTAACGACGAAGACTGGAGAATGTGTTACCAATGGCAACTCCCCAAAGGACATTAGAAAAGTTCTCGATGGAGTCTAGTTTTAGAAAGTGTTTTAATCCCTTGATAAGTTCTAACCGTCAAAATATGTTTTTAAGTGCAAAGCTCAGGAAGATGTTAGTTACCTATATGATGAAGCCATGTGATCATGTCTCCAACGGAAGCGAATGTTGGTGATTATCTAGATAAATCAAGTTTTAAAATCGGAGTAAAGCGATCTTATTGACTAACAGACTTCTACTCATTTCAGGCCTGCCTTTAAATCTGTGTGTTGGATTAGAGTTTTCAGTGAGAGTTTATTTGCTCAATTGTGTATTGTCTGAAATAAACAAGAACATAGAATAGATTGCATTTTGCTTTCCCTGTCTTCGAGATCTTTTCAGGGCAAAGATAAACCAAATTAAGGAACTTTTTGGCATGTAGCTTCTTCTGCCCTCCCTTTCACTTCAAATAGAAGTCCCTATGCAGTGTTTTTTTACTAAATTTGGGCTGACTTGCTCATTCTTTCTCTGAGAAATGCTAAGAGAACATGCTGGTCTTTTCCCGTAACAATTCTCACATTAAACCTCACTTGTCAATGTATGGTCTGGAATGAAACTGTGAACATGAATATGAAAACACTGTGCTATTAGATTTCCATTTCGCTCTGTTTCTGGCTTGATTTGATTAAAGTCCACTCAGACTATACGTCTAGCATCTTGCTTCCTCATTCTTCCCTCCACAGTTTAATCCTTAATTTCCTCTGCTGCTGGAATGCTTCGTGCTGAATGATTGGATTAACATCGCAGCGTTTCAGGGTGTACCCAAATCAGCTTGGTGGTCCAAGACTCCTTTAATTGATAAGTGGCTTTCCTGCATTTATTGATATTAAATGTTGCCTCCTCTTTACTTTCTTTAGTTGATACAAACTATTTTCAAAGAAAACAGATTTTTCACAACAGAGGGTCTCTTTTCCAGGGAGGAGGATACGGAAAGAACAACACTTCGCTCACCTTTTGTTTTTTCATCTCAAAGCAAACATTGCATTTATTCTTTGTCTCCAGCTTTCATGGACTTTTTATCTTTTCTTTTAGATCTGTGCATGTTCACAACACCTGTCTCTCCGGGAAGCACATATCCCATTTCTTCAGCTCACCAGAAGTAGAAATATATATTATTTCCCTGAGGGTTAGAGAAAGCTATCAGAACTTGGCAACATATAAAGTAAATACCCACTAATTGCAATACATTCATTTAAATCATGTCTTTATCCTCCTTAGGCATTGTAGTAGGTGGCTTCCTTTGAAGTCTTGTTGAATTTGTCCAAAATTACCTTGCCCGAGGCAGACGGCTGTATGGAACATTTGTTCTGAACTGATCCCCAAAGCAGTAAATCTTAGCATTGGTAACGGCTCTGCTCACATGACACAGAAAGGAAATGTCCTGGGTAGGGCATGGGTCCAGCCTTAGATCCCCCATTGTATGCAAAGAACAGAAAGAGAAAGAGATACCTGCACAACTCTCAGGGACATAATGCTGTTGTATAACTCTGATGATGTTATAAACCACGAACCCTGCGCATCAGTGAAACACACCAACAGACTGCCCGTGAATTCATGAATTTTCTTCTCTTTTTTTTTCTGCTTCATCCATTCATGCATGCATCTCTCATTTAATAGTGATTTTATTAGACAGCATTATCATTTGTTTGCTTACTTTAAACACAGGTGGCTTATACCCTCACCATTTTAAATTCATGGCGAGAATAGTATTTTACCTCTGTGAGGAATAATGCTCTATTGGCATCAAGGTGTCATACCTATTCCAGATTCTCATCTTCCTCACAAATGCACTGCTAATCTGCTGCAAACAATCACACTCTGAGATCTTCAGACACAGTCGACACTTTGTTTAGGGTGCATTTCATACTTTTGCCATGTACATAGAATGGCTTTCAAGTATTTTCAGTCTGTTGCTTTTATTATAATAGAAACTGTTCTGTAGATAAAGGACCTACCTGTACTTGGAGCCGACGATTCCGTAGCAGTGATGGAGGTAGGCTTAAGTCATGTTCTACTTGAGTAAGGAATCCGAATCACCAACGACGGGTGGAGAAAACTGTGTGGGAGTCTACAGTTGTGTTGCTTGTTGGTACACGGTGTGCTGTTCATCCTCCACCTTCAAACGAAATCTAATGGTCCTAAGACAAAGCAAGAGGCATAAAGGCAGAATCAACCCAAATATCCAGGACACAGTCTTCAGGGCACAAAGTCAACTATGCCTCTTCGCCTCTGAACAATTTCGAGTGTTATATTTGATCTATAACGTGGTAAGTGTCTGCAGCTTTGTAAAGAGCTCCTTGTTTACCCTAGCAATAATGATGAATTGTCAGCATCTGTTTACTGACCTCAAGAGTAAAACTAGAAATTTGCAGTAGTGAAATGACATGTGAACATTTTTCAAGGGGACTTCAATTTGAGGGCAAAGCAGACATTATCATTATCATAGAAAATATACATATTTTCTAGAGCTTACAGTGTGTGACATAAAGGAACTTGCAATAGACTTCATGCCCTAATGCAGAGTTCACAGTCAAATAAGGTGTAGACTTGTGTGAAGTTAAACAGCAATACCAAATAGACAAGATCACATAAAACTGAAATAAACCTAACTATTCATCCATGTGGAATTAGGTAAATAAATTATGGAACATCTGTATCATGGGATACTTTGTACTCATTAAAAAGAATTACGTAGCTCCAGATATAATGGTATGTGAAGGGCCTCAAGATATATTTTTCAGATTAAAAAAAAAAGGTGTAGGGTAGGATAGTAAGTATAGAATTAGCTTACTTGTGCAATTTTTGTTTGTCTTATAAAGTCTATTTCTCAGCCGGGTGCAGTGGCTCATGCCCGTAATCCTAGAACTTACAGAGGCAGAGGGGGGTGGATCGCCTGAGGCCAGGAGTTCAAGGTCAGCCTCGTCAACATGGTGAAATCCTGTCTCTACTAAAAGTCTCTGCTAAAAATACAAAAAGTTAGCCAGGCATTGTGGTGGTCGCCTATAATCCCAGCTACTCAGGAGGTTGAGGGGGGAGAATCACTTGAACCTGGGAGGCAGAGGTTGCAGTGAGCTGAGATCACGCACTTACACTCCAGCCTGGGCAAAAAAAGTGAAACTCCATCTCAAAAAAAAAAAAAAGCTATGTTTTCTCCCTCTTTTTTTTTTTAAATATTTTCAACTTTTATTTTAGATTCGGGGGTACACGCACAGGTGTGCTACATGCGTTACTGGCTGATGCTGAGGTTTTGGATATGGATGAACCTGCCACTCAGGTAGTGAGCACGGTACCCAACAGGTAGTTGCCCAGCTCCTGCCCGCTTCTTTCCTTCCTCCTCTAGCAGTCCCCAGTGGCTATTATTCCCATCTTTATGTCCATGTGAGTAATAACAATGCTTAGCTCCCACTTAGGAGAGCATGTGATATTTGATTTTCTGTTCCTGTGTTAATTTGTTTAGGAAAATAGCCTCCAGCTGCATCCATGTTGCTGTGAAGGACGTGACTTTGTTCTTTTTTATGGCTGTGTAGTGCTCCGTGGTGTATATGCGCACCACATTTTCTTGATTCAATCCGCCGTTGATGAGCATCTAGGTTGATTCCATGTCTTTGCTGTTGTGAATAGCTCTGCAATGAACACACAAGGAAAAGATCGTTCTACCAAAACGACACCTGTGCAACTTTTTAAAAAGAAATGGAGATCTATAAATATATGTGTATATAGTCATGTGTCACCTCACAGGATATAGCCCGTTACTGCAATGAATACTACAGGCAATTGTAACTCAGCAGTAAGTCTTTGTGAATCTAAACATATCTAAACATAGAAAAGGTACAGTAAAAATACTGTATAAAACATTCTAAAATGGTGCACCTAAACAGGGCACTTAGCATGAATGGAGGTTTTAGGACTGAAAGTTCCTCTCAGTGGTGAGTCAATGAGTGAGTGGTAAGTGAATGTGAAGGCCAAGGTCATCATTGCACACTATGGTAGACTTACCAAATACTGTACCCTTAGGCCACACTAAATTTACAAAAAATATTTCACTGGGCCACGTGTAGTGGCTCACACTGCTAATCCCAGCACTTTGGGAGACCAAAGCAGGTAGATCACTTGAACCCAGAAGTTTGAGACCAGACTGGCCAACATGGTGAAACCCCATCACCGTTAAAAATACAAAAATTAGCCAGGCATGGTGGTGTGTGCCTGTCATCCCAGCTGCTTGGGAGGCTGAGACTCAAGAATGACGTGAACCTGGGAGGAGGCCAAGGCTGCAGTGAGCTGAAATCGCACCACTCACACCACTGCACCCCAGCCTGGTGACAGAGCAAGACTCTGTGCTAAAAAAAGCAAAAAACAAACAAAAAAAACTGTCTTAAATAATAAATTAACCTTAGTTTACTCAAACTTTTTACTTCTTAAACATTTTAATTCTTTTAAACTCTTAGACCCTTTGTTTATTTATTTATTTATTTAATTTATTTATTTTTTAAAGGCAGGGTTTCACCATGTTGGTCAGGCTGGTCTTGAACTCCCGGCCTCAGGTGATCCGCCCACCTTGGCCTCCAAAGTGCTTGGATTACACCACGCCCGGAGTAGACCCTTTGTAATAACAGCTTAAGCTGCAAACACACTGTACAGCTACACAAACATATTTTCTTTATATCCTTATTCTATAAGCATTTATTTTTTTACTTTTTAAACTTTTTGTTAAAAACTGAGACATAAACATGCACATTAGCCTCAGCCTACACAGGGTCAGGATCATCAATATCATTGTCTTCTACCTCCACATCTTGTCCCACTGGAAGGTTTTCAGGGCCAGCAACAAGCATGCAGCTGTCACCTCCCATGATAAGAATGTCGTCTTCTGAAGTATCTTGTAAAGGGCTTGCCTGAGGCTGTTTTACAGTTAACTTAAAAAATAAAATAAAATAAATTCACACTAACAATAAAAAGTATAGTCTAGAAAGTACATATGCCAGAACACAGTTGTTTCCATCATTATCAAGTGTTGCATACTGTACAGAGTTGTATGTGCTATACTTTTATAGGAATGGTAGCGTGGTAGGTCTGTTCACACCAGCGTCACCACACACGTGTGAGTAATGCATTGTGCCATGACATTAGGACAGCTACGACGTCACTCGGCAGTAGAAAACGTTCAGCTCCATTATAATCTTAAGGGACCGCTTTCATACAGGCAGTTCACCATCGACTGAAACGTCGTTATGTGGTGCATGACTGTACTTAGATAAGCACACTATTTTTGAAAAGTGTTCTATAAGAAATATGACAGTAGTTACTTTTAAAAAATGGAATAATTATGGGAGGTTAGGAACATGTGAGTGAAGAAATAATTTAAAAAAAAAACAAAAAACACCTTTTGGCACATTTTCATTATTTTCATAGATAGTTTTTTTGTTTGTTTTGTTTTGTTTTTTGAGACAGAGTTTTGCTCTTGCCCAGGCTGGAGTGCAGTGGCGTGATCTTGGCTCACTGCAACCTACCCCTCCCAGGTTCAAGCAATTCTCCTACCTCAGCCTCCCCGGTAGCTGGGATAACAGGCATGCACCACCACACCCAGCTAATTTTATACTTTTAGCAGAGACAGGGTTTCACCATGTTGGTCAGGCTGGTCTCAAACTCCTGACCTCAGGTGATCCGCCCACTTCGGCCTCCCAAAGTGCTGGGATTACAGGTGTGAGCCACCATGCCCTGCAATAGATACAATTTTTAAGAGATAAGCCAATGTTTGAAAGGCATACCACAGGTAAGCTATTATTGAAAAAAAGGTGGTATATCAAGGCAGTGAGTATCACAGAACTTCAATGGTGAGACAGATAACTAGGTGATCTACTAAATAATTACTAAAATAACACCACTTATGAAGCTGCAGCATGACCATATTAGATATATTTCCATTCATTGCTATTACCCTTATCATATATGCTCAAATTATTCCTACATCTGTCAGCAGAAGCCTCTTCAAGTTGGTTCCTGAGTCCTTCTGATAGAACCTCAATAATCTCCGATAGCTTCCTTATTTTCTAATATGACAAGATGTTCCAGGGTCATCTTGCACATTTCCTACTTTAGACCTGGAATTGGACATTTCTCTCCAAACAGCTCTGGTCTTCCACTTACTGGGAAATTATATTTGGATACCATGGCATAAGCACGAATGGTGCTTATTGCTACTGGGTTGATCATTTTTTTCCAGTGAACAGTGAACATATATAAGATATGTATATGTAACATATATACGACATATGATAAAATACATACAAGTGTATGTTGATACTGTCAATTCCGATGCAGGGTTTTTCTTAACCTCATTGATCTTGCATCTTTATCTTTTTTTTTTAACTGAGTATTCCAGCTGACAACAACATAATTATACTATAGTCTCAGAGTAGCAACACCAACACTACTACTGCTAATATGATTACTGAAAACAGTTATAACGATTGAAAATAGTTCTCCTCAGGATATATGCCACTAAGAACACTTAGACAAATAACCGTGTTGTAAAAGCCATTTGGAATGGTTCTCCTCTGTGGGATAATGCCAACAGGGAGGTTCATTTGTTTCATTTTACTTTTGCGTTTTGGGGATTGTATTTTAAAACTTAATTTTGTTTAGTAATTAGGTAGAATGTTAAGTAGGTTCCAAAGTCAAATCTATAAAGCAATATATATTTAAAAATTTCTATTATCTCCCTTGCCTTAAATTTATTTTATGAATTGTCTTTTTCTTGTTTTCATTTTTATTTTTAACCTTCCTCTCAAATGAGCTTTCTCTTGTTTTAATTTTAATGTAATCAAATAGATATTATTAGGGTGATATGGTTTGGATTTGTGTCTCTGTCCAAATCTCATGCTGAATTGTAATCCCCAGTTTGGGAAGAGGGGCCTGGTGGAAGACGACCGGATCATGGGGGCAGATTTCCCCCTTGCTGTTCTCGTGATGTGAGTGAGTTCTCATGACATATGTTTGTTTAAAAGTGTGTAGCACCTCCTCCTTCTCTCTCTTCATCCCACTCCAGCGACACAAGACATGCGTGCTTGCTTTCCCCTACACCATGATTGTAAGTTTCCTGAGGCCTCTCCAGCCATACTTCCTGTACAGCCTACAGAATCATGAGCCAATTAAACGTCTTCTTTATAAATTAGCTAGTCTGAAGTAGTTCTTTACAGCAGTGCAAGAATAAACTAATATCTAGGAAAATAGAAGTATTTGACTTAACAACATATCCTGGATCATACCTAGTAGAAGGTAAAGATATCTTTCATTTCTTCCCATAGCATCCTTCATAACTTTTTGTTTTCTCTTTAAGAGAAACAAAACATTTTTTGTTTTCTGGTGTATTTTCCTAGATATTTATCACCAAGTTATCTTCACACACTCTCCAATTGTCTCCGTCTTTTCTCAATGCATGTAAGCACATTATGTATGCTATCGAGTTCATCTGAAATTCCTTCTCTTAGAGCCCACTGCTACAATCTGGGTGGACAGTCCCTGTGGCCCTGTACATCTGCCATCCACCCTGGACAATCTCCCTTCACCAGCATCCTTGGAACTTCCTCCTTTTCACTGAGTAAAATCCCCTACTTGCTGACTCCATTGTCACTTCTTACTTTACTCTCTGATTCTGATGAAGCACAGCCAAGTGTTTTAGCTTGATACTGTGATGAGGTTCATAACCCTTACTCATATTGCTTCATCTACCATCAACCAAAGATGGGGCCGTCACTGAAGCATCATTACCTGTCATTGCCCATTGTGTCCCATGATGTCCTTTCATGGGGCTATTAAATCATGTAATGTACACAGTAGGTTTAAGAGCTCAGTTGGCCGGGCCCGGTGGCTCGCGCCTGTAATCCCAGCACTTTGGGAGGCCGAGGCAGGTGGATCACGAGGTCAAGAGATCGAGACCATCTTGGCCAACATGGTGAAACCCCGTCTCTACTAAAAATACAAAAATTAGCTGGGTGTGGTGGTGGGCGCCTGTAGTCCCAGCTACTCAGGAGGCTGAGGCAGGAGAATTGCTTGAACCCGGGAGGCAGAGGCTGCAGTGAGCTGAGATTGTGCCACTACACTCCAGCCTGGCGCCTGGCAACAGAGTGAGACTCTTAAAAATAAAAAAAGAGCTTAGTTGACCTCTGGCAATAACCAGATTCAATTAGGCCCTCAGTGTAGAGTATATCAAAGGCAGATGCTTCTTAGCATTCTAAAGGCTAATTCCCAGGACGTTCAGGGACTCAATTTTAAGAACAGGCCGGGTGCGGTGGCTCACGCCTATAATCTCAGCACTTTGGAGGCCAAGGCAGGCGGATCACCTGAGGTCAGGAGTTCAAGACCAGCCTGGCCAACATGGTGTACCCTGTCTTTAAAAAATAATTAATAAATAAATAAATTTTAAGAACAAAGTTATTTTATCAGATAGAACAGATTCTGGGGGTTTTCCCCTTATTTTTTATTTTTTGAGATGGAATCTTCGCACTGTCACCCGGGCTGGAGTGCAATGGCACGATCTCGGCTCACTACAACCTCCGCCTCCCGGGTTCAAGTGATTCTTCTGCCTCAGCCTCCCAAGTAGCTGGGATTACAGGCACACACCACCATCCTCAATGAATTTTTTTTTTTTTTTGTATTTTTAGTAAAGACAGCGTTTCACTATGTTGGCCAGGCTGGTCTCGAACTCCTGACTTCATGATCCACCCGCCTCAGCCTCCCAAAGTGCTGGGATTACAGGCGTGAGCCACCATGCCCGGCCTGCCCCTTATTTTTAAATTCAGTAGAGAAGCATTAAAATTCAATTCAGAGATCATTAAAAATATGCTTTTAAATAACAAGAAATGTTAGTATCTAATTCTGTGGTCATTTGCAAGATTATTTCTTTGAAATTTAAGCGGAACTCCCTTTATACTTATTCACG
Organism: Sapajus apella; assembly: GCF_009761245.1. Taxonomy (NCBI): domain Eukaryota; kingdom Metazoa; phylum Chordata; class Mammalia; order Primates; family Cebidae; genus Sapajus; species Sapajus apella. The sequence goes on from NW_022436978.1 coordinate 19,371,907, forward strand.
CTCACACACACACACACAAACGCACACACAGGTGTGAGAAGCCCAATCACTCCAGGATTAGCTGTTCCTCAGAAAGCTCAGTAATGATCTGAAATCTGAAGCCCTACTTGAACTTTTCTGCTAATTCAGTAATTACTGCTGTGCCTGAAATTGGCCCCTTTCCTGCAATTACTCAACATGCACTTTCAGTGAAAGAGGTTAACACCTGAATTTAGATTCCAATTAGCACGTAAGGTAGAATATTTTGTTTAAAGCTTATTAAAATGGGGACTTTTCCCAGCGTAAGATTTCACTAGTCTATACAGGCAAACACACGTTTTATAGAATAATCTGTTTCTGGTTATCTTAAAAGCAACAAAGGTCGGAGGTGAAAGCAAGATCAACATATCACCATTTAAGACACTCACCTCAGAATAAATCAAATTCAGTCAATAGCTGAAGTTGTCAGTCTGGCCACTGTCAACACCAGGACCAATGTTTCCAAATCTGCATTTGAACAAATGATTTCTCTCAAGAAAAGATACCAATAAACAGAGATAAAAGCAAATTAATAGTGTCATCAGCCTTCAGGGCTGGCTCTAGCTCCTTCCCCCAGTTTTTCTAATTACTAATATTTAAAAATTTCAATACGAGAAACTCAGAATTACACCAGATGGTCTTCAATTTCTCAGGCAACAATTAATGCGAGTTTAACTTCAACCACAGGTGTGTCTTCAAGTTATCAACGTATTCTCCGCCACATCCCTAAGAAGTGGTTACCCAGTTATTTCTCGGGCACCTCCAGCAATGGGAAACTTACTACCTCCTAAAGCAGCTCATGTAATTACCAGACAGCAGAAACAACAGCTCTACAGTCGATAGATTAAAAACACACTGAATTGGGGCCGGGCGCGGTGGCTCAAGCCTGTAATCCCAGCACTTTGGGAGGCCGAGGCGGGTGGATCACGAGGTCAAGAGATCGAGACCATCCTGGTCAACATGGTGAAACCCCATCTGTACTAAAACTACAAAAATTAGCTGGGCATGGTGGCGCATGCCTGTAATCCCAGCTGTTGAGGCAGGAGAATTGCCCGAACCCAGGAGGCGGAGGTTGCAGTGAGCCGAGATCGCGCCATTGCACTCCAGCCTGGGTAACAAGAGCGAAACTCCGTCTCAAAAAAAAAAACCACACTGAATTTAGCAGCACCCTCATCCTTCAGTTGACTCATTCTGTTTTCAGTACATACACTGTTTAATTCTTTCTTTCCCATCTTGCACTTATGCAATTGATTCTTTTGAATCTACGTTCAGGAACTTAGATTTGTCTCTTCTGAATTTTCCTGTACTTCAACTTAACTCCTGTTCAGCCGATCAAGGCGATTTGTGTTGACTGTGCTCTCTGGTTTCTTGCCATCTACAACTATAATAAGCATCCTATCCTTTGTTCCTGTTCAAGGATAAACTTGATATATAAGGTCTCTCAGCTTCTAACTTGACTCAGCCAACACTTCAATACAGAAATGAAACCCTTGTGACTTGCTCGTTGGCTTTTCTGAGAATCATGTTATATTCACAGGCAAATCAAGAAGAAAAAGTTGAAACAATACTTGTGTCTTCAAAAACAAGGGCAAAAAGATCAAGGAGTGGGAGGTGGTAAAACCACTTGTATTAGTTTGCTAGGAACTGCCATAACAAAGTACCACAGACTGGGTGGCTTAAACAACATGCATTTATTTTCTTACTGTTCTGAGCGCTAGAAGTGTGGAGATTATGGTGTTGGTACTTGATTTCCTCTGAGGCCTCTCTCTCCTCAGCTTGGAAATGACTGCGTTCTCCTGATAATCATCTTCCCCCTGTGCTTGTCTGTGTCTTAATCTCTTCTCTTCTCTTTTTTATTTCCCCCACTCTTTTTGCCCAGGCTGGAGTGCAATGGCATGATCTCAGTTCATCGCAACCTCCGCCTCCCCGGTTCAAGTGATTCTCCGGCCTCAGCCTCCCGAGTAGCTGAGATTACAGGCATGCGCCACTACACTTGGCTAATTTTGTATTTTTAGTAGAGACAGGGTTTCTCCATGTTGGTCAGGCTGGTCTCGAACTCCCAGCCTCAGGTGATCCTCTTGCCTCAGCCTCCCAAAGTGCTGGGATTATAGGCCTGAGCCACCACACCTGGCCAATCTCTTCTCTTCTTAAAAGGACACAAGTCATATTAAACTAGAGCCCATCCTTATCAATTCATTTCAACTTAATTATCTTTTTAAGGCCCTATCTTCAAACAAAGTCACATTCTGAGGTACTGGGGCCTAGGGTGTTAACATGTGAATTTGGGGGGGATACAAACCAGCCAGAATATCACTTAGGAGACATTTTCTCTCTATGTTCTCAGCCGTAGGTTGCATATATTCCCTTAATGTTGGTCTCCCTAGGGGTTCATGTTTTATCTCACTAAATGTGTAATCTTATTTACTTCATGCACATTTACTTTCACTTTTTTGGGGGGAGGGGGACAGAGTCTCACTCTGTAGCTCGGGCAGGAGTGCAGTGGTGCAATCTCGGCTCACTGCAACCTCTGCCTTCCAGGTTCAAGTGATTCTCGTGCCTCAGGCTCCCCAGTAGCTGGGATTACAGGCACCTGCTACCACACCCAGCTAATTTTTGTATTTTCAGTAGAGACGGATTTCTCCTTGTTGGCCAGGCTGGTCTCGAACTCCTGATCTCATGTCATCCCACCGCCTAGGTCTCCCAAGGTGCTAGAATTACAGATGTGAGTCCCTGCGCCCGACCTATTTTCACATATTTTTGGGGCCTTATGTCTACATTTCAGAATCTGCCTTCAGATGGGTTGAGGCCTAAATATGAACCAAAGTGTTTTTTTTAAATGCTGCTGCTGTTTCATAAAAACGGCTGTTTGTGATGGGCTCATAGGCTGTAATAAATCATACTGTAACACAAGCTCTAGAGTGCATAAATATGTAAGTATGCACACATTTCTACAGTCACAGCGCATATGCTCACACTCCTCCATGCTCCCAGTTTCTCTTTGAAAGAATACAATGCGAATGCGTAGATGGCCGCAGTTACCTAGAGCCAGGTGTGATTCAGGGAACTTGGTGATCTGACCTTCAGGGAGGTCAATTACATGCCGTAGACTGGACCTTTGACACAAATATTTATATCCCTCAATGTGTTTTATTACAGTGGAGCCCCATTTTTGTACGAAGACGCTCAAGGCCCACAGAAATAAGGCTGTAGGAGCATGTTAGAAGAATGGATGTTGCCGGGCATAGTGGCTCACGCCTATAATCCCAGCACTCTGGGAGGCCGAGGTGGACGGATCACCTGAGGTCGGGGGTTCAAGACCAGCCTGACCAACATGGTGAAACCCCCTCTCTACCAAGAACACAAAATTAGCCAGGCCTGGTGGTGCATCCCTGCAAACCCAGCTACTTGGAAGTCTGAGGCAGGAGAATCACTTGAATGCAGGAGGTGCAGGTTGTGGTGAACCAAGATTGTGCCACTGCGCTCCAGCCTGGGTAACAAAGCAAGACTTCATACCAAAAAAAAAAAAAAGGCATAAAGGATGCCATGTTATTTCTAACAGCACCCATTTATTCCATAGAATAAGAAAGTCCCTTTAAAAAATATTATGCTGTTTTTTCCCCAATAATAGAATAGAAATTTTATCAAAGTCTTCAATTAGCTTCAACCTCAGAAGATAACAAGGTGATTGAGGGCAGACACAGACTGTGCAGCCAGGCCACCCACATACAACCCTGCTTCCTCTGCCTGCTAACTGTTAAGGAACTATGGGAAAGTTCCTCAAGCCTTGCCAGCCTCACTCACAACAGGAGACATAACACTAGTAACTACCACACAAGACTGTTAGGAAAATTAAACCAGAGAGGTTCGTAGACAATACGTAGCATAAAGCAAGCGTTCTATATACCTTAGCCCTTATTGTTTTGTGTTAATAGCGTTAATCCGCACAAAAACCTATGATGTGGCTTTGTTATCTCTATTTATACACAAGAAAGCCAAGACTTACTCAAGGTCAGACTGTTATTAAATGACAGAATTGAGATTTTCTTTCTAACTCCTCCTTTTTCTGTACCTCCTGCTATAAATGTAATCTTATGTGGAACTTGCTTGTTTCCCAATGGCCAAGGGCATGTTGTAGTGGGGGACTGGAATGTTCTTTAGAGAATTCTGATCATGGCCGGGCACAGTGGCTCATACCTGTAATCCAAGCACTTTGGAGGCCAGGGCGGGCAGATCACCTGAGGTCAGGAGTTCAAGACCAGCCTGACCAACATGGTGAAACCCCATCTAAAATAAAAAGAGAGAATTCTGATCATTATGAAGTTATTTTCTCATACTAAGAAATGTGGCAAATTCTGGCATAATTTGGGCAAACACCTGAAGTGAGGACAGATGAGGCATCAAGGGGAAGTGAGGGCATCGGGCAGTTCCTGAAGTCTGCGCATCAGTGGCACTGTGATTTTGAGCCATCTGTTCACGAACAGCAGGGTGCCAGCCAGTGACAAGTTAGGTTAGGGTAACCGTCTCTGAGGGTAGAGGCCTTGTCTTCTCCAACTCTGTGACATGCCCAATAGAGCATAATAAATACTCAATAATAACTGTTTGCTAGACTGAGTCGTCTTGAACTAAATTGAATTGGCCAGCCATCTTTACGGGTCTCGCTTGAGAAGCATGAAAGGCCCCACCCCTGCCTACACATTCTCACATGTTTGCTCATTGTATTTTAATTGAGTGCTTTCCGTGAGAATACTAGACAATAAACAAAACAAGCGAGGTCCCACTGTCATAGAGTTTAGTGTCCGATGACGGAGGAGATGGATAATTAAGCAAGAATTTACATACAGTCTGATGAGTACTCGGGGACACGTGTGAGGTGCCACGGAGCACTTGGCAGGGACACCTACAAAAAACGGAAGTGGGGGTGGGGTGTCACAGGGTATGGGTCCATTGTGATGAGGCTCGAGGGCTAAGCAGGGCCTTTCAGGCCTTAGTAAGGATTCTGGGTTTTAGCAAGTACAATGGAAGCTTTTAAACGTTTTTAAGCTGAATAGTGACATATTCTGATTTGCGTTTTGAAAAGGTCAGTCAGGTCCCATTATGGAGGATGGACTTGACAAAGTCTGAAATGGGAAGGTCTCGCTGCCATAGCAGTCTAGGCACAAGGTCACGGTGGCATAGATTAGGGAAAGGAGAAACACTCCTCCAGCTGATAAACAACTTCAGCAAAGTTGCAGAATACAAAATCGACGTACAGTCATCACTAACATTCCTATACACCAACAGCAACCAAACCAAAAGCCAAATCAGAAAAGCAATCCCATTCACAATTGCCACAACAAAATAAAACAAAATACCTAGGAATGTAGCAAACCAGGGAGGTGAAAGATCTCTACAATGGGAATTATAAAATACGCTCATCAGAGATGACACAAACAGATGAAAAAATATCCCATGCTTATGGATAGGAAGAATCAACACCATTAAAATGGCCAAACTGCCCAAAGCAATTTATAGATTAAATGCTGATCCCACCAAACTACCAATGACATTCTTCACAGAACTAGAAAAAGCTATTTTTAAATTCATAAAAAGCCAAAAGGCCTGAATAGCAAAGGCAATCCTAAACAAAAGGAACAAAGCTGGAGGCATCATACTGTCTTCAAACTGTACTACAGAGCTACAGTAACTAAAACAGCATGACACTGATACAAAAACAGACACATAGACCAATGGAACAGAATAGAGACTTCGGAAATAAGGCCGCACATCTACAACTATCTGATCTTTAACAAAGCTGATAAAAACAGGTAATAGGGAAAGGACTCCCTATTCAATAAATGGTGCTGGGACAACTGAACAGCCATATGCAGAAGATTGAAATTGGACCCCTTTCTTACACCATATACAAAAATCAACACAACATGGATTAAATGCTTAAATGTAAACTCCAAAACTGTAAAAACCCTGGAAGACAACCACGGCAATACCATTCTGGACATAGGAACGGGCAAAGATTTCATAACAAAGACACCAAAAGCAATTGCAACAAAAGAAAAAAACATTGACAAAGGGGAACTCATTAAATTTAAGAGTGTCTACACAGCAAAAGAAAATATCAACAGAGTAAAAAGACAACCTACAGAATAGGAGATAATATTTGCAAACTGTGCATTTGACAAAGGTCTAATAACCAACATCTATAACGAGCGTAAACAAATTTACAAGAGGAAAAACAAACCATCCTATTAAACAAAGTGGGCAGGGGACAGGAACAGACACTTTTCAGAAGACGTACAGATGGCCAAGAAGCCTGTGAAAAAAAGCTTAATATTACTGATCATTAGAGAAGTGCAAATCAAAACCACAATGAGATACAATCTCACACCTGTCCGAATGGCGATTATCAAAAAGTCAAAACATAACAGATGCTGGCAAGATTGTGGAGAAAAGGGAACTCTTATGCACTGTTGGTGGGAGTGTAAGTTAGTTCAACCATTGAGGAATGCAGTTTGGCAATTCCTCAAAGAGCTAAAAGCAAAACTATTATTTCACTTAGCAATCCCATTACTGGGTATATACTCGTAGGAATACAAATCATTCTACCGCAAAGGCACAGGCATTCACATGTTCACTGCAGCACTGTTCACAGTAGCAAAGACATGGAATCAATCTTAGTGCCCATTAATGACAGATTGGATAAAGAAAATGTGGTACATATACACCAGGGAATACTATGCAGCCATAAAAAAGAATGAAATCATGTCTTTTGCAGGAACATGGATGGAGCTGGAGGCCATTGTCCTTAGCAAGCTAATGCAGAATCAGAAAACCAAATACTGCATGTTCTCCCTAACAAGTAAGAGCTAAATAATGAGAACACATGGACAGAAAGAGGGGAACAACACACACTGGGGACAACTTGAGGGTGGGGGGCAGGAAGAGAGAGGGGATCAGAAAAAATAACCATTGGGTTCTAGGCTTAGTACCTGGGTGATGAAATTGTCTGTACAACAAACCTCCGTGACATGAGTTGACCTGCATAACAAACCTGTGTGTGTACCCTGAACCAAAAATAAAACGTAAGAAAATAGAAACGTAAAAAGTTTGGAGATAAATTTCAAAAATGGAGATAGGATGTCGAAGTTGAGAAAGAGAACAATGAAAGAAGAGCTGAGATTTCTGGCTTTGGAAACTATGTGGTTGTGGCTCCAACTCATTGAAATGTAAGAAGCAGCAGCCAGGCACAGTGGTTCACACCTGTAATCCTAGCACTTTGGGAGGCCAAGGCAGGCGGATCATCTGCGGTCGGGAGTTTGAGACCAGCCTGCCCAATATGGAGAAACATGGTTTCTACTAAAAATACAAAAAATTAGCTGGGCATGGTCACGTGTGCCTGTAATCCCAGCTACTCAGGAGGCTGAGGCAGGACAATTGCTTGAATCTGGAAGGCAGAGGTTGTGGTGAGTTGAGATCGTGTCATTGCACCTCAGCCTGGGTCAACAAGAGCAAAATCCCAGCTCAAAATAAGAGGGGAGGAGGAGAGAGGGAGAGAGAGGGAGAGAGGGGGAGAGAGAGAGAGGGAGAGAGAGGGAGGGAGAGAGAGGGAGAGAGAGGGAG
>NW_022436978.1:19379638-19385738 GCF_009761245.1 Sapajus apella
GGAAGGAAGGAAGGAAGGAAGGAAGGAAGGAAGGAAGGAAGGAAGGAGAGAGAGAGATTCTAAAATCTGGCCTAATGCCCAGGAAGTTGTGTTTTGAACAAATTCCCTGGGTGATTCTGATGCAGATGTACTGTGGACCATACTTTTACAAACATGGATTTTAGAAATGGACAAGGAAGAGAAGCACATGATGAAATCTATTAATAAGAAGGCTCAGTGGCTGGGCACAGTGGCTCACGTCTGTAATCCCAGCACTTTGGGAGGCTGAGGAGGGAGGATCACGAGGTCAGGAGTTCAAGACCACTGTGGCCAAGGTGGTGAAACCCTATCTTTATTGAAAATACAAAAATTAGCTGGGCGTGGTGGCGGGCACCTGTAATCCCAGCTACTCAGGAGGCTGAGGCAGAGAACTGCTTGAGCCAGGGAAGGGAAGTGGAGGTTGCAGTGAGCTGAGATCGTGCCACTGCACTCCAGCATGGGTGACAGAGCAAGACGCTGTCAAAAAGAAAAAAAAAAAAGAAAAAGGCTCAGCTAGAGTGGAAAGAGAAGAACTAGAATATAGAGTGGGGTTCTGGAGCCAAAAAGGACAGCTTCAACAAAGGAAGAAGTGGTCCGCCATGCTGCTGGCCCCACAAACCTTCCTGCCATTGATCACCCATAAATGTTACAGAACGTTGAAGGTTGCTATTAAAATATAAATGTGCTGCCCAAAATAAGTCGGACATTTTTGGCCATTACAAATCCACAGTTGTTTATCTAAAACCTTTGGAACCATTTGCATTCTAGCACTCAGAATTTGGGAGAGGTTAGAAAGCTGCTTATGCCATATATTACTTAAACCTCCAGTGGGGTCTTAGACAACACTTAGTTATCAAATGCAGTAATATTTCTGGAGCAAGTGTGTACATAGTCACATTAAGTGACATAAATACGGAAAAGAGCCTTACATCAGTTTAAGCCAGATTGGTGACAAATGAGCCTAAATTGGATCAAGTTTTATCTAAGCTGAGTTAAAAAAAAAAACTTTCAGTTTTCAGAGCTCTATAGATTTCAAAATTGCAGATAAAGGATTATGGATCTCTACCACCTGGCAGGGCCTTACTATACTATAAATGTGTTTATCACACTACAGTGAATTTTGCAATAATACTTGTTTTGAAAAACACAAACATATTCCAACATAATTGATATATTAGGGAACAATGGAGCATAACTTGAATTTCACATTTGTCTATGCACAATTTTGCTGGCAAAATATGCTAGGTGAACATAGAAAACTGCATCCAACTGAACAAGATGGATGAAAATACAAAAAAAAAACAAAAAAAAAATACACACACACCTGAAACATCTAGCAACTACTTTAATATACCACGTATATCATGCTGCAAGACTGAGTTTTGCTGTTCTTTTGCACTTGTGAGCTTTTCTATATAAACAAACACTAAGTCAACGTCCCAAACCTGTCTGAGCATCCTGGTTCAAAATGCCATGCTTGAACGAAAGCACTCTCTGTATGTAAAGATCTTAAATGGAAATCGCCAAATCCTGCAGAAGTGGCTCCTTTTAGTGCTGGTATCGGCTGCTTTCGCTCTTTTAAGCATCTCTACAATTTCCAAAGCCTTCAGCTATCCAGCAAAGCTGTGAGTGCAAATGAGAAAGCTACAAATAAAAATTTCAGTTGTCATACAGAAGTTAATTGAAGAAGAAGGCTATTCATGGGATCAAATTTTAAATTTTGATGAACAAATATCTATTACAAACAAATACCTGAAGGGATCTACATCTGAAAGACAGAAAAACATGTCCCAAGATTGAAGACTGAAAGATCACTTACCTGCGATGTTTTGTGCCAATACCAAGTGGGGGACAGTAAGCTGCATCTATTCCCATCTGGTGTTACAACTTCCTGTTGATTTCAAAGAACCTTCTTTCTACCACTTCACAAGAACGCACAAGGTACAACCCTTCCAATGCCCCCTTCATAAGTAAACAACACTTATGAACACTGTATTTATTGTACAATTTATGTATTGCTTAACCATTTAACATGGGTACAATTGTGTTACCACTTTCATTAGCTTTCTCTTATTTCATGTGTCATTGACAAAGTATTTTTGTGTGTTGTCCCCCAATCCCATTTTTGCCGTAGGTATTTATTATAATAAATACTAAATTTATTGTATAGTTGTGCATATGTTACATTGCCACAGAACTGACTGTACCTCTAGCATTCGACAAGATCTTAAAGGAATGACATATACATCAGAAAAATCTCAATGAGTAGGAGGAAAAAAAATCATCTTAAACGTCAACTGTGATATCACTACTCCCATCCAAAATGTGTGTGATGTATTTTGTGTATAATAGAAATAGAATGTATAGAAATGCCAAGATTCATGCTAAAGGATGGATAAAAGTAACCCATTTCCTTTATTTTTTATTGAACATTCTAAATTTTCTATGTTTAATATCTACTGTTTTCATAATCACAAATACATACATAAATTGTTGCTTGTTTTACTATTTCTGACATCTCTATAATCTGGATCCCAACCAAGCAATCCAGGCTCCAACAGGAAAGGACAATGGTGATGCCTTCACAGGAAGTTACTGGGAGCCTGGACTGGGGGAGAGGGTGGGACGGACTGGGAGTTCATCTGGAAATCAGGCTTTCCCTTCTTCACAGTTTTGCCTTGGGCAAGTCCTGCCCAAACCCTAAACCCTCAAGCTTCCCCAGGGTCCCACAGGATGAGTTTCAGGTCCTCTTCCCATGTGGATGAGAGTTGGCTAGACTTCCTTTCTAGATCTGCTAGAATCACTAAAAGGGTATTGAGTGCGTAAAAACCAAATACCAATCTCCAGGTCTTAGATCCTATCCTCTTTCTTAGAAAATCCATCCTTAATCCAGTTTGCATTTTTCCCCAAAAGCAGCTTATTCACTAATGGACCAGTCAGATTCCTCGCCTTGTTCATTTGTTCACACAGAAAAAGCTGCCTGGGAGACCACCTGTATCGGAAGGGCAGCTGATTAAAGGGTTGTTTTTTCTGAAAACAGATTTTCAGGATAATGCTCAGGACTTTGCACATGTCAAAGTCTCACTTTTCCATATAACAACATGTGGCCTCCCCAGGTAGTCCCCTTGTTCTGTTTGTAAATCCCATCGAACAGAGAACAGAAATAAAATATGTATTAGTCTCTAAAGCTATGAAGTTTCACTTCCTCCTCCATCTGACACACAAAGACCAAAACTTTTCAGCCATTACCTAGAATTTGCCCATATGGAAACCTGTGTGGAGCACAAGTCTAAATTAATTATTCTCCCATGATGTTAAAAGGAATTTGATCAAGTAAGGAACTACTCAATCAAGTTGCAAAGATCAAAAATATTTTATGTTGTTGATTCACAAACCAGAGTGATCTCTGCAAAGTGGCTAAAGGCTCCCTTCTCAGAAAGAATGAACTTCTTAAACTGCTGGATAGTATTCCAGAGACACCATGTGCTCTTACGTGATAGTGTTTTGTTTTGCCTCCTTTCACCCCCCGTCACTGTCAACAGAGGAGCTGTAAATAAGAAGCTATTTTGTACCATAAATGACTTCGAATATGAAAGTTTTCCTATAGGAAAAAAGTCTGCTTTAAATTTTAAAATTCTTACTCCAGCTTCTTTACCTGGAATGATGCAAAAACTGAATTAAATACTTAGCCGATGACCACAGGCCATGTCCACATTATAGCAAGCCCATTTTTTCAGTTAAAATTAATGACAGCACTTGAAAAGTGAGTATTGCCTTCTTCATATGGGAAGAAAACCTGCACAAAAAAGTACATGGAAGTATTTGTTCATGACAATGAGTTCTATGCTTCTAAGGAGGAGTTTGAGGAAAAGCTTTGTATAGTTAGATATTTCAGAACTCACATGACCCTTACTAGGGGTCAGGGAAGGTGTGGAAGGTGGAGGAAGAAAAGTTAAAAGAGATTCTCGATATTGTGGATACATGCACCGTGCGCTTAGAAACGTCATCCTCTGTTTTCATATACTCTTCTTTTTCATATTTTTTTATTTAGCATATAGCATGACACATTTAAGAAAATTAAGTTACTGTTACATTCTTTGTTCTGGTCTGTAAAGGTCACCGGATTATTGTGTTTTGAACAATTAGTTATTTCTTTCAAACAACTTGTGTGACTAATCTGATTTTGCACTGATGACCAGTTTGGGTTTTTGTTGGTTTTTTGTTTTGTCTTTTTTTTTTTTTTGAGACTGAGTCTCGTCTCTGTCCCCCAAATTGGAGTGCAATGGCGTGATATCGGCTCATTGCAGCCTCCACCTCCCAGGTTCAAGCAAGCAATTCTCCTGCCTCAGCCTCCTGAGTAGCAGGGATTACAGGAGTACACCACCACGCCCAGCTAATTTTCATATTTTTAGTAGAAATGGGCTTTCACCATATTGGTCAGGCTGGTCTCGAACTCCCAACCTTGTGATTTGCCCACCTCAGCCTCCCAAAGTGCTGGGAGTACAGGCATGAGCCACTGCACTTGGCCCTGCTGGTTGTTTTTTTTTTCCCCTCATTGGAACAGCAACTCTAAGTAAACTTAGGCTCAGGGTAGCTAACCCTGACTGTGCCGCAATGTCCCCAAGGCTATCACTGGCTCATAGGAAGAAAAGGAAAATAACCAGATCAAAGCAAATAACTTCCAGACCTCTGAGGACAGCTGGGACCAGCTCTGACGAGCTTCTGCTCATCTTTGTCCCAATACTGGTGGGATGACTCAGTGGTAATAAGACGATTCACTATTGCCTCATAAGCAATTGTAATAGCACCCCGTGTTCGTAGTTATATATATATATTTGTTGTTGCTTGTTTTACTGTTTCTGACATCTCTATAATCTGGATCCCAACCAAGCAATCCAGGCTCGAGCAGGAGAGGACAATGGTGGTTCCTCCACTGGAAGTTACTGGGAGCCTGGACTGGGGGTGAGGGTGGGACGGACTGGGAGTTCATCTGGAAACCATGAAATATATATATATATATTATATTCTTCTTCTTTCTGGAGATGGGGTCTCACTCTGTTGCCCAGGTTGGAGTGCAGTGGCATGATCGTGGCTCATGGCACCCTCAAACTCCTGGCCTCAAGCAATCTTCCCACCTTGGCTTCCCAATAAAAAATATCTCAAGTGGGCCTGGACTGTGTATTAATATAAGGTGAGGTCAGTTTTTAAGCCTCTTCTGATTGCTAAAAGGTATTCTGAAGCACGTCCGATTTGGCCTTTCTATCATAAAAAGCTGGAACAGCATGAGCACTTACTGGAACAGAGCCAGACATGAAGAGAGCAGGCAAGAAAAAAGTGGTGGCCAGGCTCTACTGAATTCCTTCTATGTGCCCCATGCCACCTATGTGCTCTGTTTTACAGATGAGGGAGCTAGGGTCCTGACATCCCACCAGCATAAACTACAGGATTCAAGGTAAGGGCAGTCTAGCTCCAACGTGTTTCCACTGCTTTGGTGGGTAGCTTTACAGAAATGCACCTTCGCCGCTCTAAATGAAGAGTTCTTTACCACCCAAGGTCCTTCACTCTAGAAGACAATTGTAAAAATAGTATCGTACTCGGCTGAGTGCAATGTCTCACGTCTGTAATCCCAGCACTTTGGGAGGTTGAGGCAGGCAGATCACTTGAAGTCAGGAGTTCGAGACCAGCCTGACCAACATGGTGAAACCTTGTCTCTACTAAAAATGCAAAAATTAGCCGGGCGTGGTGGCAGGCTCCTGTAATCCCAGCTCCTTCTGGCAGGAAAACCTGCGAGGCAGAGGTTGCAGTGAGCTGAGATCATGCCTTTGCACTCCAGACCTGGGGGACAAGAGTGAGACTTTGTCTCAAAAAAGAAAAGAAAAATAGTACTGTACTTGGGATCTGGACTCTGGGTACAGAAAATCTGCCGTTTATTGATGTGTGATCTGGGGCAAGTCACAGGAAATCTCTGAGGCTCGTGCTTACTCTTTCTTTCTTTCTCTCTCTTTCCCTCCTTCCTTCCTAACTTCCTTCCTTCCTTCCTTCCTTCCTTCCTTCCTTCCTTCCTTCCTTCCTTCCTTCCTTC
>NW_022436978.1:19385748-19412241 GCF_009761245.1 Sapajus apella
TTCCTTCCTTCCTTCCTTCCTTCCTTCCTTCCTTCCTTCCTTCCTTCTTAGAGATTAGGTCTTGATCGTGTTACTCATGGTCTTGAACTCCTGGGCTCAAGCAATCCTCCCTCCTCAACCTCCTAAAGTGCTGGGATCACAGGTGTGAGTCACTGCACTATGCCTGTACTTACATTTTTAAAAATACAGATCTTGACACTACTTCTGTCACAGGGTGGTTATGAAGGTTAAACGTGGTAATGTGCAGAAAAGTCCTAGTTCTTATAAGTATTCAGTAAAGGGCTGCTATTATTAACTATAATTATTATTCAGTGATTCCAGAGATGGTGGTCCTGTGGCTTTTTACGACGATTGCAAAAATCTAACTTCTTTCTCCTTCTGTTTCTCTCTCCCTCCCTTCCTCCCTTCCTCCTCCTCCTCCTCCCATCTCTTTCTAATTTTATATTTGTATCAGTCTCTTCCTTCTTTGAAGCTTCATGTTTAAGATTTTATTATAGAAAAGTTCAAACATACATTAAAAATGGAATAGAAACTCACCCTATCACCCAGCTTTACGAACTTTCAACTCACAGCTGTTTTCTGAAGGTTAACTCTAAATAAGAAAAATAAAGGCTCTATTTTTTTCTTCAATTTACTTATTATATAGGATCCCTTGTGTTTCTCTTATTAAAATCTCTAGTATCCCAGGAATAATTTTTAAATGTATAAACACTGTTCACAGTTTACTTCCCTTTAGCTCATTAAAAAAAAAAAGTAGCCCAATTTTCCCAATATCATGGTTTAAAGATATATGATCCATCAAACTCTCAAACTAAGCAGGGATCAGGCAAGCATATTAATCAAGTAGGGCCTGAGGTCTGTAAAAAGTTCACAAATCCTCTAAAAAGTTTTTTCCTGAAACTGGCCCAAGAGTTGGATTTTAAACAAAATACAAAGAAAATCAATTAAACCGAGTTTTGTTCCCCAGTTAGAATTCCCCATAGCTCTATCAATGAAAATTGGCCCTTTGTCTTCAATTGTGGGCCTCCGAAGTCTAGGTTGTTGGTGCAGAACCACTGACATTATTGCAAACCACATCTCATGGACTCTGAAAATGACTTCTTAGTAATGGCAAGCTAATTATGTGATTACTAGACTCTCTTCATGTGCCATTAGTCATAGGAAGCTGGAAAACATGCCTGTTTTCAAGGCAGATTGCTCACTTTGAATTGCGCCTTAAAATATATATTCTCATCTGTAGGTCCAAACCGAAATATCCCGGCCAAATTTTCAGCCGAAACTTCTAACAGTCGTCCTTATGCAGGCCAGTGAATAGTCGGTGATGACTCAGCGAACTTTTCTCAATGGGAGGCAGTAATAACAGACGGGAGACTTCCACATATTTTCTCTCTTCCCTTCAAATGCTTTAGGGAAATTAAAATCACAACCACTTTTATTCCCATAACTCAGAAAATACAGCGTAACGAGATTTTTCCCCTGACAAATCCATGGCACACCAAGGTTTTGGTTTTGGCTCTACTTATTTAATAATGACAAACGGACGCATTTGCAAATCCAGATGTACATGTTAATCCTCCCAAAGCTTCTACTGCGCTGAGAATCAGGAAGTCCACAGCAGAGTGAGGAGCAGGATGCCCGAGAGTTTATCTGCATCAGAAGGAAAAGAACTCACCCACGTGTGGTGTAAAGAAAAGAAATAGGACCCCTTTACCAAAAAACAGGAGAGTGGATTACGGGTGTATGAGAAGCAAGAAAAAAAAATGATGGGTTCTGTAGCTTGCTGGATCAAGGACTCCTTGGGGCACAAAGCACGTCCCATTCATTTTTGTGACCGCAGTACTTGGCACACAGTAGGAACACAATGAATGTTTGGTAAATTCAATTGGAATGAGAAGAAACAGATCGACCCAATGTAGCTTGCAGTGTCTCTAAACATAATTAATTTTTGAGGTTCTCGAAATCATCTGAGAGTTGCTTGCAGGCTCAGTCATAATTTCCATCTAATGAGAGTTCCTAAGACCAGATATGAATCTCATTAAGAGAGCCAGCATGCCAGTAGCTAGAAAATGAGCAAAATGTTAAGGAAGGTCTGTGAATCACCAGAGGCAGGGGGCAGAACAGAATATAGGTTAATCACGCTCTCTCAAGCTTTTGCTATAAGGAATTTGTTTCTGGAACAGCAGTGATCTGTTTTAGATCTGAATCAGTGTGTTAACAAGTAGCATCGCCTGAGCGTGTGTGCAGCTAGGACCTGAGCTACCAACTGCTGGGGCCAGTCTGGGCTCTAGGGCACGCCCTGGATTACATGGCATAAAAAGCTGCACATAATAAGCCCACAGGAAATGTCAGCGAGGGCTGGGCGTGGTGGCTCACGCCTGTAATCCCAGCACTTTGGGAGGCCGAGGCGGGTGGATCATAAGGTCAGGAGATCGAGACCATTCTGACTAACACAATGAAACCCTGTCTCTACTAAAAATACAAAAAATTAGCCCGGCACGGTGGTGGCCTCCTGTAATTCCACCTACTCGGGAGGCTGAGGCAGGAGAATTGTTCGAACCCGGGAGGCGAAGGTTTCAGTGAGCCAAGATCATGCCACTGCACTCCAGCCTGGGTGACACAGAGCGAGACTGTCTCAGAAAAGAAAAGAAAGAAATGTCAACCAAATTGAAATAAATTGTTCAGACCGAGTCTTGGTCCCTTTAAAACAACTCTGTGAGGCAGTCTCCTTTCTACAGTGATGTTTGCTGTTTTAAGTTCCAAACTCAAGTTTGATCTTGTCTCAGCACCAAACTTTTCATTCAGGTGTGGCCTCAATAAAGCTGATAACAATTACGCACTTTCCCTGACCTTGCCCCAACTTTCCTGTAAACTGGTATGGTATGGGAAAAAAAAAAAAAAATTTAACCTAATACCAACTGTGGAGTGGCTGCTGAGTTGCTCCATTGTGTCTCAAGGAATGCTCTCTGCCACCACTTTAATGTCGTGAACAAAAAGGGTGTGCGCGGGAGATCTGGGACCGGATGGTGAAGTGCATCTTCTTTTCATAAGCTAAAGATGAGCTCTGTCCCCATAAACATCTGGCCCTCCCGTTGTTCCCTAAGTATCAGGAAGCGTTGGCAGCAGAGACGATGTGAAATGCTACAGATGAAAATAATTACCTGAATCAGTACAAGCTACACTGGCTGTGTTGATTTAAGATGCTCTGTTAGCTACTGTACAAAGTCAGGGCTTGATTTCTTTTTGTTCTGTTTCCTTTCTTCCCAAGTGAACAAATTAAATAAGTACAAGACCGGAAACTAGAGAGTACCTAAACCAGGTAGGTGGAACTTGATGAGTTAAACCTTTAAGCTTTACAGAAAGCCAGACTTTGGGGGAGCAAAAAAAAAATGCTGACTGGACGCTTAAGCTCCACGCTTTCATCTCTAAGATGACAGCTAATTACATGTAGCCTTTACCATATCTTAGATATGAATACATGAAAAGACATTGTTTAAATATAATTTTGTCTGACATTGTTTAAATATAACTTTGTATATTTCTAAGTGTTGTTTGGTGAAGATATATTTCCTTTATAATAAAAAAATTGCGTGAGATTATATATGCATATTAATGTTATAGTAACCATTCAAAACGTGATGTTTGAACAAAGCTGCGTGGTACACATGAAAGGTCATTTGACTCAACTTGAGCTGGATTTGGGTTCAACTCTGGCTCTGCCCCTTACTAGCTTCTTTGCTTTTCTGAACCGCAGTTTTCATCCTTATAACTTGGTGAGGGATAACACCTCCTATTTCACAGAGTTATAATAGGAAATAAAACATTCTAGTGCCTGATACATCCTAGCTACTGAACACAGGATAACTACTGTCATTACGTTAACTGAAGAAAGTTCCTCATCCCAGTACTCTTACAAAGAAGCCTATACCATTGTGCAAGAATGCCTTCTTAAGACAAACTGGCTGGACACTGAGGTTCACGCTTGTAATCCCAGGACTTTGAAGGCTGAGATAGGAAGATTGTGTACATTTAAGACATAAAACCATCATTCTCAGCAAACTGACACAAGAACAGAAAATCAAACACTGCATGTCCTCACTCATAAGTGGGTGTTGAACAATGAGAACACATGGACACAGGGAGGGGAGCATCACACTGGGGTCTGTCAGAGGGGAAATAGGGGAGGGACAGCAGGGGGTGGGGAGTTGGGGAGAGATAGCATGTGGAGAGATGCCAGATATCGGTGACGGGGAGGAAGGCAGCAAACCCCACTGCCATGTGTGTACCTATGCAACAATCTTGTATGTTCTTCACATGTACCCCAAAACCTAAAACGCAATTTAAAAAAAGAAAGAAATATCCTTGGCTATATACAGTTCAATGGAAAGAGCCAGGAGCTGAGAGACAGGTAGCTATGCCAATCGTGAGAAGTGGTGCTATCTTAGGCAATCCTCCTTGTACCTCAGTTCCCCATCAGTCAAATGGAGTCTAATACCATCTCAGCCTATCTCATGAAATGATTATGAGGATCAAATCAAACACTCACACACACATTAAAGAGCTTTGAAAAGTTGAAAGATCTATGCGCACAGATGATAAATGTTATTATAATTCCATAGTTGGAAGTCATACATATTAACATCTATTCAGAGTTCAGGTATGCTTTTGAAGAATTACCTATCTAACTGACAGCCCAAAAAGAAAACAAAGCAAAAAAGACCTTGATTGATTTAAAAAAAAAAAAAGATAAGTTTCTGAAAACCAGCATAAGAAAAAAAAAATCCTACTTCTATATAAATTTTTTATGAATGAATCCAGATAATACAATATTTCTTGGTTTCTCTGTATGTTCCAGAAAACTTGCAAAAATATCACTAGATCTGTAAAATCAAATGGCAAGCAAATACCACATACAACAGCAATTATCCACCAGCTTTTCTAGAATCTTAACTAATAGAACATTTAGTCAGCATTCACAGTCTTCTTGTTTATTTACTTATTTCTTATGAATGAATGAGTCAGAATTGTAAGGTCCTGGCAGACAGGAACCCTGGGACATGTCTTCACATATGACTGGTGAATAATTGATTTAAAATAATCTTTTAAAATGACACACATTCATTGCTCGTGTCAGACTCATTGTTACTAACCTTTGGAAAGCAATATGGCAAAAATCTATTAAGAGCCATAAAAACGTCCATATATTTTCACCCATCCATCATACCCCAGGGAATTTATCCTAAGAATGTAATTCATGCACAAAGATGTTCTGGCAGTGTCATATACAAAAGCGAAATCAATTAAATGTTCAACCATGGTAATAACAAATAAATAATAATTATAAAGATGATGCAGCAACCCAGGACCATATTTATAATAGAGTTAAGCTACAAAAGAAAAATAACCATGATAGTATTCTAAGATGACTTTAAGTCTGCAAAAATATGATATGTGTACAGTGACCAAAAATAATATGCAAAATTAAAATAAGGTGTTTAAGGAAAATAATTGAAATCTTACCTTCTTAACATCTAATTTTAATAAAATGATGCTTTTGCTGGGCGTGGTGGCTCACGCCTGTAATCCAAGCACTTTGGAGGCCAAGGCGGGTGGATCACCCAAGGCGGGAGTTCAAGACCAGCCTGACCAACATGGTGAAACTCCGTCTTTTAAAAATAAATTAATTAATTAAATAAAATAAAATGATGCTTTTTTTTTTACCATTAAAAGAAATAAATATGAATTGAAATATTTTTTCATTGATTAGGGCTTTAAGCCATTAAAAATACTGGCATTATTTTGGTTGATTTTCACATCAATCCTGGGGCAGTAGCGAGGGATCATGTGCTCATATTCATTGTCATTTGACAAATGAAGAAACTGAGGCACAGAGCTATTCAAGTCTTACCTAGAATCCACCTGTTTTTTTTCTGAGACGGAATCTTGCTCTGTCACCCAGGCTGGAGTGCAGTGGTGTGATCTCATCTCACTGTAACCTCCGTATCCCGGGTTCAAGCAATTCTCCTGCCTCAGCCTCCCGAGTAGCTGAGATTAAAGGTGTGCACCATGCCCAGCTAATCTTTGTATTTTTAGTAGAGACGGTGTTTTACCATATTGGTCAGGCTGGTCTCGAACTCCTGACCTCAGGTGATCCACCTGCGTCAGCCTCCCAAAGTTCTGGGCTGACAAGTGTGAACCACTGCACCTGGCCTTAGAATCCCTTTTTAAGAAGCAGCCGACCCAGGGCTTGAACTAAGTTGGCTGTCTGACTATGAGTCCAGGATCCTTTCCCGAAGTTCTCTGCTTTGGGCTCACCTCAAGGAGACAGATCCCTCTCACCTGAGCTGGTCAGCACATCTGAGTGAAGCACTTTCACCCAGCTGAGGCTTGAGGTGCCCTGCTGTTCTCTGAAAGTTCATTTGCCTAAAAAAGGTCCCTCCTAGCTACCTCTGGGTCTCCCCTATTAAACAAAGGCTGAGCCAACAATCCACATGAATTTTTTTAAGTGCCCAAGGTTCTGAGGACCAAGAGCACTCTGTGGAAAATCACAGCATTCTTTGATTAAGCATTGGATGGCATCTTGTATTGTACATATAGCAGTAAAATATCAATTTCAACCCTTTGAAAAACAATCAGCTTAGTAGTCTACTTACAAACTTCATAAATGGGCTGGAAGCAATAATGAGTCACTTCAAAGAAGGTAAAATTGAACACATAAATTTCAGAATGAGCTTCATCTTCTGAATCTCAGGGATTCCAGTAAAACTGAACCAAATTAGGTACATCACCAGTAAATTCAGTGCATGTGGTAAATGTTAATGGGAAATGCTCCATTTTCTTAGCCCAAAGGAAAATACCACTCCAACTTAATTTCTGCATATTCAGAACTTCCAGCTTTTCTTGACCTTGGAGTGACCTTGGAGTGATCACAACCTTGGAGTGATCACGGATATGACGTGTCCTCACAGAAACAAATCCAAAGCGAGAAAAGGAGGAAAGAGGAAGTCAAGACAAAAAGGATGGAGATACCTAAGGATTTTATGGGACAATGACTGACAAATTATTAGCACTCTGACTTACAAAATTTTATACATAAAAGGTCCAGTATATGATAGCAGCTAAATAATAGATAAGCATGAGTTTCCCTTTACAGAAGTATTCTAGCTAATAAATGTATATATTGCATACAGTAATAAATGAAGAAGAAATGATAGAATCTAAGTATCACCATTTTACAACCACTAATGAATTAGTAGGCAAAGATTGTCAACAACTGCTAACATCATAAAAAGGAGACAGCTACTCAATATGTGTTCCCAGGGAAAAACCAAACACCACCCATGAAATAATCATGCCAAAATAAAATTCCATTCTAGTCAAGCCTCTACATGCAAATACCAAGGTATAGGAAAAACAGATAGAAGATTGAGAAATATATTAAGTCCACTACAGAGATATAATTCACGAAATCCAGACTGTGGAAATGCTACAGGCCAAATGATCCCGTTTCTTCAACAAATAAATCACATTGTCTGGGCTGGGTGCAGTGGTTCATGCCTGCAACCCTAGCACTTTGGGAGATCAAGGTGGGCAGATCACTTGAGGTTAGGAGTTCAAGACCAGCCTGGCCAACATGGTGAAACCCCCATCTCTACTAAAAATACAAAAATTAGCCAGGTATGGTGGGTGCACCTGTAATCCCAGTTACAAGGGAGGCTGAGGCAGGAGAATCGCTTGAATCCGGGACACAGAGGTTGCAGAGAGCCAAGATGGCTACACTGCACTCCAGGCTGGGCAACAGAGCGACACTCTGTTGTCTCAAAAAAAAAAAAAAAAAAAAAAAAATTACATTGCATGAAGAAAGAGAGAGAGAGACCTGTAGATTAAAAAGCTTAAAAGACCTATCAACAAATCATAACATGGGAACTTCATTTGGATACTGATTCAAATAAAATATGAAAACAATAGAACAGTTCTGAGGTAATTGAATATTAAGCATTGACTAGGCATTTGATGATATTAAAGAATTATTACTTTGTTAATATATGGTAATGGCATTACAGATTTTTGAAGACCTCTTTTCTTAGGGATACATGGTTAATTATTGATAGATAAAATGATAAGTTGCCTGGAATTTGCTTCAAAATAACATGGGATGGGGAATGGGGGATTTAGATAGAATAAAAGTGTTCTTGGGCCAGGTAGAGTGGCTCACACCTGTAATCCTAGTACTTTGGGAGGCTGAGGCTGGCGGATCACCTGAGGTCAGGAGTTCAGGACCAGCCTGGCCAACATGGTGTAACCCAGTCTCTACTAAAAATACAAAAAATTAGCCGGGTGTGGTGGTGGGTGCCTATAATCCCAGCTACTTGGGAGGCTGAAGCAGGAGAATGAGTTAAACTCGGGGCTCGGAAGTTGCAGTGAGCCCAGATAACATCATTGCACTCCAGCCTGGGCAACAAGAGCGAAACTTCATCTCAAAAAAAAAAAAAAAAAAGTGTCCATGACTTGAAGCCAAGCGGTGATGGGTACATGGGGGTTCATTATACTATACTGCTCTGTTTTTGTTTTTTTTTTGAGATGGAGTTCCGCTCTTGTTACCTAGGCTGGAGTGCAATGGCGCTATCTCGGCTCACTGCAACCTCCGCCTCCTGGGTTCAGGCAATTCTCCTGCCTCAGCCTCCTGAGTAGCTGGGATTACAGGCACGCGCCACCATGCCCAGCTAATTTTCTGTATTTTTAGTAGAGACGGGGTTTCACCATGTTGACCAGGATGGTCTCGATCTCTTGACCTCGTGATCCACCCGCCTCGGCCTCCCAAAGTGCTGGGATTACAGGCGTGAGCCACCGCGCCCGGCCTGTACTATCCTGTTCTTATTTGTTTAAAATCTTCCTTAACAAAGGTTTTTGTTGTTGTTGTTGCTGGTTTGTTTTTGTTTTTTTTTTTTGGACTGCTATCAATTAGTGTTAGTCTCCTTCTTTCCCTCTTTCCATTAGTAAGTAAAAGTCTGATATGTGGTTTTGAAAAGAGCAAGAGTTCTCTTTGGGACGCTACAGAGTAGAGGAGAATGAACGAAGTCACCTGTTGCTGTCCTTAAATTTAAATGTTGCTTCTCTTTGTTTAAAAGATATTTTTTAACAATAGAGAAAGAATGAAAATGAAATGGGTGAAAAGGGGGAGTAAAGAAGGAAGGGAAGGGAAATCTCAGCGTGAGGAGGGAGGCTTGTAGACTACTTGGACTTGAACGGGCCACTAAAAAATAATCAAGTAGGCCATAGGGTTTGTGCTTATGGTCAAATCATGATACTGATGGTTGAATCAATACCATTCTTCAGTCAGATGTGGGTTCTTAGGCATTACACATTTATAGGCCCAATGACTCAAGTTCGCTGAGCCTCAGTTTCCAAATCTATAAAAAGAAAGATAATCATGCCTACCTTGCAGAGGTGACGTAGAAAAGAGAGACAAGTTACGCAATTGGCTGTCCCACAGTAGACCATGAGTAAATACCCAGCTGCCTCGTGCAAGACCAGCCTGGCCAGCACGGCGAAACCCTGTCTCTACCAAAAATACAGAACTAAGCCAGGTGTGGTGGTGCATGCCTGTAGTCCCAGCTACTCGGGTGGCTGAGGCAGGAGGATGGCTTGAACCCAGAGGTGGAGGTTGCGGTGAGCTGAGATAACACCACTGCACTCCAGGCTGGGCGACTGAGTGAGACACCTGCCTCTTAGTCTAGTAGTGCCAAAGGCCTTGCTGGCTGAAGTAAAAAGACCAAAGACGTCAGATGAGCACGACTTGGTACAGGGACTAGGGACTCCTGCATTCATGGATCTGTGGCTTATCTAAAACATTGCCATTCACCCGTGAGATCTGAAACTCTACTGCCCATTCACCTAGTGC
Source organism: Sapajus apella (assembly GCF_009761245.1). Taxonomy (NCBI): domain Eukaryota; kingdom Metazoa; phylum Chordata; class Mammalia; order Primates; family Cebidae; genus Sapajus; species Sapajus apella. The sequence continues at coordinate 19,395,647 of NW_022436978.1, forward strand.
AAGAAGCTAGGATGAAAAGCTGGCAAAGGTCACAAGCAAACCTGGGATGTCTCTACACACTAACAAGGACTAGTGTGTTCACCAGCAGTAAGTGGCTACGTCACTTCAAACATTTGGGCAGAACACTCGACAGCGACAAGTATTTGCCTAATATATTTTATTTCCATGATGAAGTCAGTTCCACTTTGGTTTATGAAACCTCAAGCCCACACCCTATTCCTGTACCCTGCCAGTGTATTCATTCACAATCCCGTGGGCTTGGAATTCAGCATGAGCATAGAGGCCAAGCTCCAAAGTCTTCAGGCCCAAAGGTTATGGCTTTCTAGGGGAATTTCTGGTGCTTTCTATCATTTGATCCTTCCCTAACCATGCCACAAGTTTTGTTCTTTTTGTTAAGTCAGTGCCAAGAGCCAAGCACAAAAGTGGGAAGCTCCAGGAGCACTGTATCATGCTTCCTTTTCACAATTCTGTTATCAAAGTTATTACTATTAAAGTAACATTCTCTATATTTTAATATGTAGATAAACAAAAAGAATAAAATTATATTATTTACTATTCCACTACCCATAAATAACGAATGCTAGCACTTCAACATTTAGGAATCTATTTTTCCTTCTTTCTATATGCATCTATCTTTTACTCTTCTTTATCTTTCCTTTTTCCCCAAAATGTGGCATGATATATTACCACAACTTCATAACCTATACTTTTGTTCACATGACAATATATTATACAACTTTTTCATTGTCTCTTACCGCATCATCATTTTTTTTTTTTTTTTTTTTTTGACAGAGTTTTGCTCTTGTTGCCCAGGCTGGAGTACAGTGATGCAATCTCAGCTCACCTCAACCTCCGCCTTCCGGGTTCAAGCGATTCTCTTGCCTTGGCCTCCCAAGTAACTGGGATTACAGGCATGTGCCGCCACACCCAGCTAATTTTGTATTTTTAGTAGAGACAGGGTTTCTCCATGTTGGTCAGGCTGGTCTCAAACTCCTGATCTCAGGTGATCCGCCCACCTCGGCCTCCCAAAATGCTGGGATTACAGGCGTGAGCCACCATGTCCGGCTACTGCATCATCTTTAATGGTTATGTACTGTTTCATTATATGGACTTCTTTTTCTTTTTGAGACAGAGTTTTGGTCTGCTACCTAGGCTGGAGTGCAGTGGCGCAATCTTGGCTAACTGCAACCTCCACCTCTGGGGCTCAAGCAAACTTCTGACTCAGCCTCCCAAAGTGCTGGGATCACAGGCATAAGCCACCATGCCTGGCTATATGGACATAATATAATTCATTTAACAATCCTTTGTATTAGGTACTAGGATGCTTCTAATTTGTCATTAACAAAGTCTAATTTCTTAGAATCATAAAAATAATTTATGAGAGTTTCGGAAATTTCTGCTTTAGTAGTTCCAGACCTAAATCTACCATCCAAATAGGCCAAATGCAACCAAGAAAGCCTAGGTACAAAGTTCAAAAACCTCTTTGAACTCTGGCAACTCTATTCAGGTGCTTCAGAAAACCTGCACCTGTGTGGCCACCTCCCCAGCACGCCCAGAATTCCCAAGGCGAATGACACAACACAATGGAGCCGGCAGCTTTGTTTCTCTGGAATCCTGTGGGAGCGCTCATCGCGAGGTTCAAGCAATGTCATGTTTGTAAAGCCTGACTCAGAACCTCCACCGCCCACCAAATGAAAAGCACTTTTCCTCCAGCTTTGTTTCAAGCTTTGCCACAAAAATAAAAGGAACGTGGTGGAGGGGAAGAGAAGCCACCAAACTCCGGGCACCTTTTCACTCCAGCTGGGTGGCAGGTGCTACATGGCTTTTGGCTTCTGGCTTTCTCAGCACCGGCTCCCATCGGTCGGTAGAGCTGCTTTGACTCTCACGCAATCCTAGACATTTAATGTTATATATTAGTTGGTTTTGTCCAAGAGGAAATGTCTCTTGAACAAAAGCAACAAATCAGGAAGCAACTGTGAAAGTAAGCCACAGACTTGTTTGGAGCAGAAGTAGTTCCCAGAAAGCTGGCTTCTCACTGTGTTGATTTTTCTGTCCAAACAATGCAAAGCACACAAGTTGGCAGCAAGGGTTCATTTTAAGGAAGGAAAAAAGTATGCATATATTTCTGTGTGTATATATGTATATTATTTTAATATTAAATAATAAAATAATATTTTAAAAATTTAATATTCAATATTAAATAATAAAACCTGTATTTTAATATATATATAATATATTTGTATGTATATTTTATATATATATATAATCATGTGTATATATATATATTTTTTAATATTTTGGAAACATGGAGGTCTGAAAGAATAGCTAATGTTGGCTGGATATGGTGGCTCATGCCTGTAATCCTAGCACTTTGGGAGGCTGAGATGGGTAGATCACTTGAGGTCAGGAGTTCAAGACCAGCCTGGCTAACATGGTGAAATCTCATCTCAAAAAAAAAAAAAAAAAAAAAAAAAAAGAATAGCTAATGTTTTATGGGGGAGAAAGAGATTGAGAGAAACTCATGAACAGGGAGTTAGAGAGGGCAGAGCACACAAGGATAATGATTAAGATGGAAAGCCTGGGCCTCCTGTAATCCCGACCTCTGGGAGGCCGAGGTGGGTAGATCACCTGAGGTCAGGAGTTCGAGACCAGCCTGCCCAACATGGTGAAATGCCATCTGTACTAAAAATGTAAAAATTAGCCGAGTGTGGTGGCAGGCACCTGTAACTCCAGCTACTGGGGAGGCTGAGATGGAAGAATCACTTGAACCTGGAAGACAGAGGTTGCAGTGAGCCAATATCATGCCATTGCACTCCAGCCTGGGCAACAAGAGTGAAAATCCATCCCAAAAAGGAAAAAAAAAAAAAAAAAAAAAAAGATGTGGAGAAAAAGATTTACAGAACTCTCTACTAAACCTGGATTATTTTACTTCTTCTTCTTCTTTTTTTTTTTTTTTTTTTTTGAGATAGAGTCTCACTCTGTTGCCTAGGGTGGAGTTCAGTGGCATGATCTTGGCTCTTTGCAACATCTGCCTCCCAGGTTCAAGCGATTCTCCTGCCTCAGCCTCCTGAGTAGCTGTGATTATAGGTGTGCACCACCATGCCCAGCCAATTTTTGTAGTTTTGGTAGAGATGGTGTTATACCATGTTGGCCAGGCTGGTCTCAAATTCCTGGCTTCGATCAATCCACCCACCTCAGCCTCCCGAAGTGCTGGGATTACAGGTGTGAGCTACTATGCCTGGCCTTGGATTATTTTATTTCTTTTGAATGTTTGCAATAAATTCTTTTTTTTCCCTCCAAGCAAATTAGTTACCAAAAAAAAAAAAAAAAATCCTTGCCTCCCAGGCCCTTGCTCTGCCTGATAGTACCTGTCAAAAAGATAAGATCTTTCAATGAATTAAAGAAGGTGAAAGTCCAATCCCCTCAACTCATCTTGCTGTGATTTACATCAGTATAATGACATCTTCTATTGCTGTGGGAAATTGACTATACCTACGGGAAAATGCTGCCAGGGCGAAGGAAGTTTCCTTTTAATCACTGCAGAATACAGACCATACAGACCTGCAACTTTACTTCTGGACCCATCTCATATATGTGCTTTGGTAGGGGTGGGAAGTGAGTGAAGAAATTTGCAGGGGTGTTTTGTTTTGTTATGTTTTGTTTTTCATGAACAAAAACTTCAAGATAGGATCAGGTTGTACCAAAGAGAAAAGGAAACCGAAGGATCATTATTAATTCTGGTAGTTCTTTCATTGTGAATGTACATGTGTACACTTGCACACTCTGGGAGGGGGCTATGTCTTTGATCCCAGAAGTCTTTCCGTATGTCTGCTTTCCTTACACAAGATTGCTTACCAAACAGACAGTACACTTGCAGTGGTTCCTTAACTCACGTTTAATTTGAGCTTTCAGTGAGCATTACCATCAATTTGAGGTTTTGCTTCTTTGTATTATGCTTATTTGACAAACCTTAGAATATTATTTATATGCGTATATCACACACACAAATATATGTGCTTACATAAACAGGTGGATATGTACACACATAAATATACGTACATATACGTATAATAAAATGTTTTTGTTTAGCTGAAGGCATGTCTGTGTTCTTCGACTTTCACTGAAGAAGTGAGCCAACTTTAATTACTATCTGGTTCTTCTAGTTTAAGCATTAGTCTCATGCGATGTATTAATTTTACATGTAGGCTCATGATGCTTATTGCCTGGGACAAATTAAATATTTTTTTAAAAAAACTGTAAACGCAATTAATACTAACTCAGCTGCCGCTCTTTTCCTACAAAAGGTCTAATTTCATTGTGTAGGAATGATCCTTGAGATCTGAATTCGTAGTCTATCTAATTTATTTAAGGACTAATCTGATATGATTCATAACTACCTCAACTATTTTAAATTACCAACTTCAACACTAATACGGTTTCTTATTCATATTTCTCCATGGCATCATTTGATGAACTCTTCATGAACTTTTCCAAAAAAAATCAGTACATCTGAACCTTAGACTTTGGAAATTTCTTCAAAGAAAATTTCAAATCTATTTCAGCTATATAATGTATCATCGTGACACTGTTGACTTTCACTCCTGGTCCCTCATCACATATCATTTGATCTTTGTGTTATTTAGAGATCACAAACCGTCTTGAGTTAATGGGAAAATAGCAATTAGAACACATGAGTTAAATGTGATTTGGCTTAGTAGTGTTTAGAACCAGTAGTCATCTTGTTTAACTATCTTGTTTACAGGTGACAAAACTGAGACGCAAAGATGTGCATAATATACCTAATTTCAAAAGATTACATAATGTTAACGCTGGGACCATGGCCCAAGCTTCCTGAATCCCAGACCGACTTCCACAATACCATCTCTGACAGGATAGTTGACACATCAGGCTTCCTATGGAAGGTTATTCAGGGTATCTCACTTTACTTTTAGCAACAGGTTTCTTATAGAGATTGCAGTGTCTCTTTTTGGGAGATACATTTTGGGAGACTGCATTTTCTGAAAATGGCTCCAATAGTATCTCCCATCTCACATGCTGTTGTTACAATGTGCTTTTTTGTTTGGTTTGTTTTTTTTTGTTTTTGTTTTTGTTTTTGAGACAGAGTTTTGCTCTTATTGCCCAGGCTGGAGTGCAATGGCACGATCTCGGCTCACTGCAAACTCCACCTCCGGGGTTTAAGCGATTCTCCTGCCTCAGCCTCCCAAGTAGCTGGGACTACAGGCACGCACCACCACGCCAGGCTAATTTTGTATTTTTAGTAGAGATGGGGTTTCTCCATGTTGGTCAGGCTGGTCTCAAACTTCTGACCTCAGGTGATCCGCCTGCCTCAGCCTCCCAAAGTGCTGGGATTACAGGCATGAGCCACCAACGCCTGGCCTACAATGTGTTAATACTTCTTCTATCAAGAAGTAAAGTCAGCCTGGCATACTGGCTCATACCTGTAATCCTAGTACTTTGGGAGGTCAAAGTGGGAGGATTGCTTGAGGCCAGGAGTTCAAGACCAGTCTGGTCAACACAGCAGCACTCTACCTCTATAAAAATAAAAAATTCTTTAAAAAGTTTAGATAGGTGGATGAAAAATATAAAAAGATCATTCATAAAAGAGATAATTAGAATGGACAGTAAACATATAAAAGTTGCTTGGTATTATTGGTGTTCAGGAAATGTAAATGAGAATGAATTTCCTCTTCCCCTGCCTCCACCTGCCCCGGTCAGATCTACTAAAGGGAGGATACATTATAGCATTCAGCTTTAAGTTTGTAGGAAAACATCTTCTCATGTATGTGGGAATATAATGTGGCAAATTTCAAAGGTGAATCAGTAACATTCATTAACTTTTTAAAAGTGCTCATCATAGACTCCAATTTTCTTTATGCTCTAGATAGACACAGGGCCAAGGAGTGCAGCTTTGTGAGTACAAAACTGGAAACAGCCTAAACACAATTGTTAGAAAAATAGTTAATAAGTTACGATATAGCAGCATGCTCTGCAGCAGTAAAGAATGAAGTTAATCTATAATTCAATGACACAAGATTCTTCAAGACTTTATGCAGTGGTTTTTAAAGGCAAGTTGCAGAATGATAAGGCACAGTACAAAACCATTTATGTAAACAATTTTTTTTGAGATGGAGTTTTGCTCTTGTCGCCCAGGCTGGAGTGCAATGGCGCAGTCTTGGCTCACCGCAACCTCCACCTCCCAGGTAGAAGCGATTCTCTTGCCTCACCCTCCCAAGTAGCTGGGATTACAGGCATGTACCACCACAACTGGCTAATTTTTTTTTTTTTTTTTTTTGAACGGGGTTTCACCATGTCCAGCATGGTCTCGATTTCTTGACCTCGTGATCCGCCTGCCTCGGCCTCCCAAAGTGCTGGGATTATAGGCGTGAGCCACCACACCCAGCCCAAATTTTGTATTTTTAGTACAGACAAGGTTTCTCCACGTTGGTCAGGCTGGTCTCAAACTTCCGACCTCAGGTGATGTCATGAACTTCTATGTCATGAACACTTGAGATATAGAATTTATTTTTGGGAAAAAAAGAATAAAGTCTTATTTAGCAGATGAGGAACTTCATAGAACAAATTATTTTCACCTTCCCTATGTCTCTATTTTAGCACAAATTCTATATTGCAATTTTTTTTTTAAATATACTAAACTTTTTTTTCTTTGAGTTGGAGTCTTGAGCTGTCACCTGGGCTGGAGTGCAATGGCACGATGTCAACTCAATGCAAACTCCGCCTCCCAGGTTCACGTGATCCTCCTGCCTCAGCCTCCCGAGTAGCTGGGAATACAGGCGCCTACCACTATGCCTGGCTAATTTTTGTATTTTTAGTAGAGACAGTATTTGACCATGTTGCACAGGCTGATCTCGAACTCCTGACCTCAGATGATCCGCCTGCCTCTGTCTCCCAAAGTGCTGGGATTACAGGTGTGAGCCACCGTATCTGGCCAGAAGCATGTAAGTAAGAAATTTTGTTTATACTGGGTGTGGTGGCTCATGCTTATAATCCCAGCACTTTGGGAGACCAAGGTGGGAGGATCACCTGAGGTCAGGAGTTAGAGACCATACTGGCCAACAGGGTGAAACCCCGTCTCTACCAAAAATACAAAATTAGCTGGGCATGGTGGTACATGCCTGTAATCTCAGCTACTTGGGAGACTGAGGCAGGAGAATCACTTGAACCAGGGAGGCAGTGGTTGCAGTGAGCCAAGACTGTGCCATTGCACTCCAGCCTGGGCAGCAAGAGCAAAATACCATCTTAAAAAAAAAAAGTCAGTGGCTGGAACAGAATTTCAAATCTAGAGGAGCAACAGGGATTGATTCTGTATTTAAACCAAGAGTCAAATGGCAGTGGGTCAGGGTTGACAGACATCTCCTATTGTCAAGAAATCCAAGGATCTGTGGCTGACCTCTACCCATTAGATTCCCATTCCGGACAACAGGGCTTCACAGCAAAACCACAGCCAAAGGCACGTCTGCAGGAACGTTCTGAGCCTGATTTTGCAAGCTCATTCTGCTGCTCATCATACATAAGCTCAGCCACCACACAGTACGAATTACTCTGCCTTAGAGGGTACACTTTATGTAGCAATTTGTCCGACCTTAGCTCAAACTAGAAGAGGATCCAGCGATGCAAATAAATCTCTTAGTCTTTTTTTTTTCCATGATAAAGCAAAAAGTTCATTTCATTCTTTACTTAGCTTCACAAGTAAAAGGTACCCAGGAATGGTAGTGTATATGACATGTAAATTCACCAGTAAAGCTGAAGCTCCTGACAGCCTCATTTATTCCCAGCAGGTGAGTCAGGACTGCACACTAGCAAGACATGATGCCAAGTTACTCGGCTTTTTTTCTTTTTTTTTTTTTTTGCTCTCTGATTTAACTGAGACCTATAATGATATTTGATGCAGGTTTCTGTATTTAATTAATTTAACATACCAGATTTTTAATTTGCATTTAATTTAACATTTCAGGTTTTTAATTTACCAGAAATTGTTTATCAAATATTCATTTCAGAGGCTTTCACGGTATATACAGTACATACCGCTCTTTAATTACCGTGTGGTAAATTAATTCTTCTACCCTTGCCCCTTCATCAGATATTGGATTAAGGGCGTTGCACTGTTTCAACACAGCACATAAACTCGTTTATTAAACCAAGATGGCAAATTGCCCCGTGCATGTGCATCGCTAGTCTGCTTACATGCTTAACCTGATAAAAACTGTTAGAGTTAAAACAAGAAATCTCTTATTATTTTAAAGCCAGCTGCTCGGCTGGACAATGCCAGTGTTAAACTTTATATTCAATTCAGTTATTGGATCTAATTTTGTTCTTTTCTCAGCCCTAGACCTTTAACCCTGCCGTCTCCCTTCCCACCCTTCTTCCTCTGTCTTCATCCTTATGACCGTCCTCTTCTTTCCTGGGGAATTCTTGAAATGAGATTACATTTATCATAGCTCTTGCTAGCTTTTCTCTGAAACTTGGACTACCTCAGATTATAGACTTACCTTCTCGTCTAAATTTTACACGTTATTTCCTTCTTATCCCCTTTCTACTTTTCTGCAAATAATAACCAGTCTTCTAATTTATGCCACATTTAAATTCTGTTGGTCAGGATCATTTTGAAGGGAGAAAATCTCTCTCCCATTATATTGTAAGCTATTTGAGGACACATTTAATTCAACTTTGCATTGTGTCTTGCACAAATAGGCAAATAGTAAATGTTTGTTGGATGTGTAGATAGATGACCAAACAGATAAGTGGTCGGGTAGACGGGTATCCTGCAGTATGCCTAGCGCCAAACTAGTTCTTTGTTTTCTTTTCTTTTTTTTTTATTTATTTTTTTTTTTGAGACGGAGTCTTGCTCTGTCACCCAGGCTGGAGTGCAGTGACGTGATCTCGGCTCACTGCAACCTCTGCTCCCAGGTTCAAGCAATTCTCCTGCCTCAGCCTCCCAAGTAACTGGAACTACAGGCACGTGCCACCGCATCCAGATAACTTTTGTATTTTTAGTAGAGACAGGATTTCACCATATTGGCCAGGCTGATCTCGAACTGTTAACCTCGTGATCCACCCGCCTCGGCCTCAAAGTGTTGGGATTTACAGGCATGAGCCACCATGCCCGGCTGCCAAACTCATTCTTTAAACTATGTTTTCCCATTTAAGTATTTCTCACAATGAGAAATTGTCCCCACTTAACAGATGAGGACACAGAGCCTCAGAGAGTTAAGTGAAGATTCATTTATGACCTCGCAGCTAGCAAAGATCTGAGTCTGAATTTGAACCCCAATCTGTCTGATACTCCTGTACTACACTCCAGCCTGAATGACAGAGCAAGAAAAAGTACATACACTAAAGGCAATTTTTTGTGAATTTATCTAAAAAAAACAAAAACTTTTAAAATTATTGTAAATGACTGCATACTATTCCATTACATCAGTTTATTTGGAACAAATCATCTCCAGATTTTTTCTATTTTAAGTAACATAGTGATAAATACAAACCTTTGGCTGTAATTATTAGGTCTTTGAGGGAGCATTAAAGGTGAGAAGCGGCTGGGCGCGGTGGCTCACGCCTGTAATCCCAGCACTTTGGGAGGCCAAGGCAGGAGGATCACAAGGTCAGGAGTTCAAGACCAGCCTGGCCAAAATGGCAAAACGCTGTCTCTACTAAAAATATAAAAATTAGCTGGATGTGGCGGCAGGTGCCTATAATCCCAGCTACTCAGGAGGCTAAGACACAAGAATCATCTGAACTCAGGAGGCAGAGGTTGCAGTGAACCGAGATTGTGCCACTTTACTCTAGCCTGGGCGACAGAGTGAGACTGTCTATAAAAAAAAAAAAAAAGTAAAAAAAGTGTAGGCTTTGTTTTGAGGTATTTGATATATGATGCCATATTCCTGATCAGAAAGGATATTAACACTCCCTCCAGAGGTGAAAGTTCCGACTTTACCTTTGCTGTGCCTGCTGTCTTCCCTTTTACATACTCACCTTACTCTCTGTGGCTGCCCTCAGTTTCCCCGCCCTCCTCCAGTGCAAGCAGCCTGAGCAGTCAGCCTGCAGCCCTGAGCAGTCCTCTTGGCTGTCCACCGAGTCACGCTGTCTACCGCCCACCAAAACTCCTTTCACTACGTGTGTGCCACACACTCATCTCACTTCAGAGTATCCCATTCCCTCGGGGCCCTGCACTTAATTTCTCTAAGCCCAGCTTCCCCGATATAAAACTGGCACACCCTAATCATGACTGCAAACCTTTATGTGGTGTTTGTATGTTGACAGATCTTTTTTTTTTTTTCTTTTTTGAGACAGAGTCTCACTCTGTCACCCAGGCTGGAGTGCAGTGGTGCAATCCCGGCTCACTGCAGCCTCCGCCTCCCAGGTTCAAGCAATTCTCCTGCCTCAGCCTCCTGAGTAGCTGGGATTACAGGTGTGCGCCACCATGCCAGGCTAATTTTTATATTTTTAGTACAGATGGGGTTTTACCATGTTGGTCAGGCCAGTCTCGAACTCTTGACCTCATGATCCGCCTGCCTCAGCCTCCCAAAGTGCTGGGATTACAGGCGTGAGCCACTGTGCCTGGCCGAATGTTGACAACTCTTGATTGCTCCTAGAGAACCAACCTAAACTTCCATGACCTCAGAAGGTGATACAGGACCACAAAAAGCATATAAACTGAAGGCAGTTTTTGGTGAACTTATCTGAAGACCCACTCTTTTTAACTCCCCGATATTTCACCTTGTTCTTGTGAGTACAAGCGTAACAGATGGCCCCTCATTCGGAAAAGTTCACTGTCTTTATCCTACCAAATGCAGTGATGGGTACTGGAAATAATATGGTCTTTGAAGGTGGACAGACCTGGGTTTAAAAATTAGTGCCATCGGCTGGGTGCGGTGACTCACACCTGTAATCCCAGCACTTTGGGAGGCTGAGGCGGGTGGATCACAAGGTCAAGAGACTGAGACCATCCTGGCCAACATCGTGAAACCCCATCTCTACTAAGAATACAAAAATTAGCAGGTGGTAGGTGCCTGTAATCCCAGCTACTCGGGAGGCTGAGGCAGAAGAATTGCTTGAACCCCGTAGGCGGAGGTTGCAGTGAGCTGAGATTGCAAGACTGCCCTCCAGCCTGGGTGACAGAGTGAGACTCGGTCTCAAACAAAAAAAAAAAAAAAAAGAAAGAAACAAAGAAACAAAGAAAAAGTTAGTGCCATTATTTGTTAATTATGTGACCTTGAACAAGCAGTATAAAAATCTCTTACAGGTTGGGCGCAGTGGCTCACGCCCGTAATTCCAGCTCTTTGGGAGGCTGAGGCAGGAGGATCATGAAGTCAGGAGTCCAAGACCAGCCTGGCCAAGATGGTGAAACCCTGTCCCTACTAAAAATACAAAAATTAGCTGGGCGTGGTGGTGGGTGCCTGTAATCCCAGCTACTTGGGCGGCTGAGGCAGGAGAATCACTTGAACCCAGGAGGCAGAGGTCACAGTGAGCTGAGATCACATCACTGCACTGCAGCCTGGGCGACAAGAGCAAAACTCTGTCTCAGAAAAAAAGAAAATCTCTTACAACCCAAATTGCTCATCTCTAAACTTGAAGCACTAATAATAGCTAACCCTTGGCCGGACGCAGTGGCTCACATCTGTAATCCCAGGACTTTGGGAGGCCAAGGCAGGTGGATCACTTGAGGTATGGAGTTTGAGACCAGCCTAGCCAACATGGTGAAACCCTGTCTCTACTAAAAATACAAAAAAAATTAACCAGGTATGGTGGTGGGCACCTGTAATCCCAGCTATTCAGGAGGCTGAGGCATGAGAATTGCTTGAACGCAGGAGGTGGAGGTTGCAGTGAGCCAAGATCATGCCACTGCACTCCAGCCTGGGCTACAGAGTAAGACTCCATCTCAAAAATAAATAAATAAATAAAAATTTTTAAAAATAGCTAACCCTTGAATAGAACCTTTGGATAGAGTATAACACGTACCAGACACTGTTGTAAGTGTCTCACTTGTACTGACTCATTTGATCCTCAATGCAATCTAATGAGGCAAGTTCAATTATTATCATTCCCATTTTATAGAGAAGCAAACTAAGGCAAAAAAGGGTAAATGGCTTACTCTAGGTCATGCAGCTAACAAAAGGCTGTGACTCACACCTAGAGAGACTGGCTCCAGAGTCTGTTTTGTTTTGTTTGTTTTAGAAGACAGGGTCTCACGTAGTTGCCCAAGTGGACTGCAGTGACATGATCCTACCTCACTGCAGCCTCAAACTCCTGGGCTCAAGCAGTTCTCCCACTTCAGCCTCCCAACCATCTGGGACTACAGACATGTGCCATCATGCCTGGCTAATTTAAAAAGAAAAAATTTACAGTGATGGGGTCTCACTATTTTGGCCAGGCTGGTCTCAAACTCCTGACCTCAAGGAATCTTCCTGGCTTAGTCTCCCAAAGCACTGGGATTATCGGTGGACCCAGTGTAAATTCCTAACCCCTACACTACACGTCCTCCTACTGAAACTGCATGAGATAATTCTCAGCATTAAATAAAACCATCTGTATCAAGGATCCATTCCACAGTTTATGTCGCACACAATCAATTCTATGCTGCACCCATTGTAACATCGTTGCCTTCCTGGTCTTGGACACTCAGCTCTCAGCCGAACAAGTAAAGAACAATCATACCATTTCGCCTACAGATCAGGCATAGCACGGCACACACAGGGAGCTAAAAACAGTTCAGGCATTCCTAAAGGGAGCTGTGAATGGAGAGAGATGAGACTGTTTCAAGCCTAGGAGTGAAGCTAGGGAGAAGCCTGAGTGTCCATGGGGAGGCACTGTAATGTAGGGTAAAGAATATGGGCTTTGGCCGGGCGCAGTGGCTCACGCCTGTAATCCCAGCACTTTGGGAGGCCGAGGCGGGTGGATCACGAGGTCAAGAGATCGAGACCATCCTGGTCAACATGGTGAAACCCCGTCTCTACTAAAACTACAAAACATTAGCTGGGCATGGTGGCGCGTGCCTGTAATCCCAGCTACTCAGGAGGCTGAGGCAGGAGAATTGCCTGAACCCAGGAGGTGGAGGTTGCGGTGAGCCGAGATCGCGCCATTGCACTCCAGCCTGGGTAGCAAGAGTGAAACTCCGTCTGAAAAAAAAAAAAAAAAAAAAAAGAATATGGGCTTTGGCTGGGCACGGTGGCTCACGCCTGCAATCCCAGCACTTTGGGAAGCCGAGGTGGGCGGATCACCTGAGGTCAGGAGTTCAGAACCAGCCTGGTCAACATGGCAAAACACAGTCTCTACAAAATACGAAAATTAGCAAGGTATGGTGGCGCATACTCCAGCTACTCGGGAGGCTGAGTTAGGAGAATTGCTCGGACCTGGGGGGCGGAAGTTGCAGTGAGCTGAGATCCCACCACTGCACTCCAGCCTGGGCAACAGAGCGAGGGAGACTCTGTCTCAAAAAAGAAGAAAAAAATTTTTAGATTAAATAACCCTTGCAATTCTCAACCATGCACTGCTCACAGTCTACATTTACCAACAACCTTCTGATTAATACCTAGATCCCCAAAAGAGTGTCCTGGTAGAATGCACAGAAATATTTCTGGCCCTAGAAGGACAGTTCTCCATTATCGAAACATAGAAACTAGTGTTGTATGAATTAGGAGTTATTGCTGCCCAGAGCTACAATAGTCTCTTAATGTTTTTTAACCCCTTTGGTTCTATCATTGGAGAAATTTTGGAAACCACACTCTGAATCTCTGGCTGCCTGAACACCTACTATGTGACAAGCATGACCTTGGTGGACACAGTGAGGAATTCAACACTGAAAATGACACTGTCCCTGCAAAAACAACTTAAAATCTGGTAGAGATAATAAAACAAACATACCAGGAACTAAAATAAGGCACAAGTGGGACAAAATGTCATCTCATTATCACCTCGAAAGACCCCCAAGGCCAAGTCTAGGCCTCCTACATCTATTCAGCTTAAGGAGGTGATAATGAGGAGAAAATGCTCATTAAAAGAGTTCTTAACGAGTAGACCCAGACTGGCAGCTAAATGGTGGCATTTCACTTCTTAAGTTACATAGGTATTACCTTTACCTTTCATGGTATTTGCTTTATGAGGACCATTTCTACAAAAGGAGGAGAAAACAGACATGCGAACGTAGAAGAGCATGAGGATAATTATGTATAGGTAAAGAAAGGGCAAGAGGAGCTGGTGGCAAAGGCCATTTGTCCTCCGGTGATAAGCGAGGGAACCAACAGGCACAGCTGAGTAGTGCCCAAGCCCAGCCAGTGCTGGCAAGGCTGATGAAAACCCCAGCCACACCCCACCCTCAGGCATGAGCCACACTGCCTGATGCGCACACGGACCCTGCATGTTTGCCTAGAAGCCCCTCAGCCCTCACTCAGACACTGCCTTTGCCTTCAGCGTTCCCTGCTCTCAGCTCATAGAAGAACCCTCTTCCTCCTCTACATTCCCATATACGTTGCCTCAAAAGCCTTAGTGGCGTTCCTCACTTTTTATCTGCAGGTAGCTAAGAGGTAGCAAAAAGAATATTGGAATTTGACTCAGAAAACCTAGATTAGAATTTGGATTTTACCACCAACTACCTGTAGAACCAGGGGAAAATCACAATTCTCCCATGTCAACAAATGAAGAAATTGTGTCCACTTCAAAGAGGGGTCTGGGAGGTTTAAATGAGGTGCTTTATGGTAATGATGGACCAGCCAAAAGTCTGCACAATGGGAAGGCAGGAAGGCAAAAGGATTTGCATTTTGTCAAAGATGGCTTCCAAGGAAACAAATCTAATTTTTGGCCAGTCACAGTGGCTCACACCTTTAATTCCAAAACTTTGGGAGGCTGAGGCTGAAGGATCACTTGAGGTCAGTTCAAGACCAGTCTGGGCAACATAGTGAGACTTCCCCACCCCCTGCCCCACACACAAAATTTATAAATTAGCTGGGCATGGTGTTGTGCACCTGTACCCCCACCTACTCTGAAGTGGGAGGATGGCTTTAGCCCAGGAGCTGGTGACTGCAGTGGGCTATGATCTCCTGCTGTGCTTCAGCCTGGGCAATAGAGTGAGACCGTGTCTCAAAAAAAAAAGGAAAAAAAAAAAGGGCTGGGCATAGTGGCTTATTCCTGTAATCTCAGCACTTTCGGAGGCCATGGTGGGAGGATCACTTGAGGTCAGGAGTTCAAGACCAGTCTGGCCAACATGGTGAAAGCCCGTCTCTACTAGAAATACAAAAATTAGCCAGAAATCTATTAAACCCAGGAAGTAGAGATTGCAGTGAGCTGAGATTGTGCCACTGCACTCCAGCCTGGCCAACAGAGCAAGACTCCATCTCAAAAAAAAAAAAAATTTCAAGGCCAGGTGTGGTGGCTCATGCCTGTTATCCCAGCACTTTGGGAGGCCGAGGCAGGCGGATCACAAGGTCAAGATATTGAGACCATCCTGGCCAACATGGTGAAACCCCGTTTCTACTAAAAATACAAAAAAAGTGGCCAGGTGCGGTGGCTCACGCCTGTAATCCCAGCACTTTGGGAGGACGAGACGGGTGGATCACGAGGTCAAGAGATCGAGACCATCCTGGTCAACACAGTGAAACCCCGTCTCTACTAAAAACTACAAAAAATTAGCTGGGCATGGTGGCATGTGCCTGTAATCCTAGCTACTAGGGAGGCTGAGGCAGGAGAATTGCCTGAACCCAGGAGGCGGAGGTTGCGGTAAGCCGAGATCGCGCCATTGCACTCCAGCCTGGGTAACAAGAGCAAAACTCCGTCTCAAAAAAAAAAAAAAAAAAAATTAGCTTGGCATGGTGGCACGCACCTGCATTCCCAGCTACTCGGGAGGCTGAGGCAGGAGAATTGCTTGAACCCGGAAGGCAGAGGTTGCAGTGAGCCGAGATCACACCACTGCACTCCAGCCTGGTGCCTGGCGACGGAGCAAGACTCTGTCTTAAAAAAAAAAAAGGAGAAAAAAAAATCCAGAAGACAAAAAGGGGTGTGCAGGCAGAGGTTGCCTACAGTAAAACTGATGAAACTGCAGCTTCAGAACATGAGCTGTTCCAAGATCCTGGGAGAACCACAGCAATGGGCTCACACGATGACACACTTATATGCAATTTGCAAAGTGAGGTATTTTTGCATTATTTTTATTTTATTTTATTTTTTTAAGACGAGGTTTCACCATGTTGGTCAGGCTGGTCTTGAACTCCCGACCTCAGGTGATCCGCCCGCCTTGGCCTCCAAAGTGCTTGGATTACAGGCATGAGCCACCATGCCCAGCCTATTTTTCTTAAAGAAGGCAACAAGAGCCGGGCGCGGTGGCTCAAGCCTGTAATCCCAGCACTTTGGGAGGCCAAGGCGGGTGGATCACGAGGTCAAGAGATCGAGACCATCCTGGTCAACATGGTGAAACCCCGTCTCTACTAAAAATAAAAAAAATTAGCTGGGCATGGTGGTGCGTGCCTGTAATCCCAGCTACTCAGGAGGCTGAGACAGGAGAATTGCCTGAACCCAGGAGGTGGAGGTTGCGGTGAGCCGAGATCGCGCCATTGCACTCCAGCCTGGGT
>NW_022436978.1:19412341-19447698 GCF_009761245.1 Sapajus apella
AACAAGACTGAGGCCTGGCAAGGCACAATGGCTCACGCCTGTAATCCCAGCACTTTCAGAGGCTGAGGTAGGTGGATTACCTGAGGTCAAGAGTTCAAGACCAGCCTGGCCAACATGGTGAAACCCCGTCTCTACAAAAAGAACAAAATTTAGCCAGGCATGGTGGTGCATGTCTGTAATCCAAGCTACTTTGGAGGCTGAAGCAGGAGAATCGCCTGAACCTAGGAAGCAGAGGTTGCAGCAAGTCAAGATTGTGCCATTTCACACCAGCCTGGGCAACAAGAGCAAAACTCCACCTTTCCCCGCAAAAAAGACTGAGGCCCTATAAAACCTGCAACCACCCCTATATTCAGAGAAGAATTTCCTCCCTTCTGTCTCCTCTCCTCCCTTCCTTTCCTAGTTCTCCTCTCTTCTCTTCCCCTTCCCCTTCTCCTCTCTTCTTTTCCCTCTAGGACTAGAAGGAAAAGTTGTTTGATTGTTTTTATGAAAATGAATAGATAACAAGAGATCAAGAATGCAGAATAAAAATAAGAAGGGGCCGGGTACAGTGTCTCATGTCTGTAATCCAAGCACTTAGGGAGGTCAAGGCAGGAGGATCGCCTGAGCCCAGGAGTTAGACATGAGCCTAGACAATGTGGGGAGATATCATCTCAACAAAAACTTTAAAATTTAGCGAGGCGTGGGCCAAGGGCAGTGGCTCACGCCTGTAATGCCAGCACTTTGGGAGACCTAGGTAGGTGGATCACCTGAGGTCAGGAGTTCCACAACATCTCTACTAAAAATAAAAATAAAAGATTAGCCAGGTGTGGTGGCAAATGCCTGTAGTCCCAGCCACTTGGGAGGCTGAGGCAGGAGAATCACTTGAACCCGGGAGGCAGACATTGCAGCGAGCTGAGATCATGCCACTATACTCCAGGCTGAGTGACAGAGTGAGAATCTATCTTAAAAAAAAAAAAAAAAATTGGCCGGGCGCGGTGGCTCACGCCTGTAATCCCAGCACTTTGGGAGGCCGAGACGGGTGGATCACGAGGTCAAGAGATCGAGACCATCCTGGTCAACATGGTGAAACCCTGTCTCTACTAAAACTACAAAAAATTAGCTGGGCATGGTGGCACTTGCCTGTAATCCCAGCTACTCAGGAGGCTGAGGCAGGAGAATTGCCTGAATCCAGGAGGCGGAGGTTGTGGTGAGCCGAGATCGCACCATTGCACTCCAGCCTGGGTAACAAGAGTGAAACTCCGTCTCAAAAAAAAAAAAAAAAAAATTAGGCCGGGCGTGGTGGCTCACGCCTGTAATCCAAGTGCTTTGGAGGCCAAGGCGGGCGGATCACCTGAGGTCGGGAGTCCAAGACCAGCCTGACCAACATGGTGAAACCCCGTCTTAAAAAAATAATAATAAATAAATAAATAAATAATTAGCCAGACTTGTTCGTGTGTGCCTATAGTTCCAGCTGCTTAGGTGGCCGATGTAGGAGGATGTCTTGAGCCCTGAAATGAAGGCTGCAGTGAGCTGTGATCATACCACTGCACTCCAGCCTGGGAGGCAGAGAAAGATCCTGTCTTTAAAACGCAAACAAAATCACACATACCCCATAGATATGTATAAATATTATATACCAATCAATAAACAAAATGTAAAAGAAATAAAAAATGAAATAGATTCATTTGCTGGCACAGTCATGATCCCAGCACTGTGGGAGGCCGAGGAGGGCGGATCACCTGAGCTCAGGAGTTTGAGACCAACCTGACCAACCTGATGAAACCTCGTCTCTACTGAAAATACAAAAATTAGCCTGGCATGGTGGTGGGTGCCTGTATCCCAGCTACTTGGGAGGCTGAGGCAGGAGAATCGCTTGAACCCAGGAGGCAGAGGTTGCAGTGAGCCGAGAACACCTCACTGCACTCCAGCCAGGGCAACAGAGAAAGACTCCATCTCAAAAAAAAAAAAAGAAAGAAATAAAGTTACTACTAGGAGAATCCCAGAGGAAAACTCATTTAACTTTTATCTTTTTCTGCATAAAAACAGAAGCAGCCAACTTTTATTTCTAAACTTCATGAACTAGAACCTGCTATTTGGGGATTTCTACTTCATAGTCAATGAGAATACCTTTTGTACAGGAAGGGTATTTTGTTGTGCCCACTTGGGATACCACATAAATACATTCTGCTTGTAACCTAGACTCTCCCCTTGAGAAGCCGGTATGCATCTGTTAGAGGAAACAGGGTGTGGTAAGTTGTGAAATTGTAAGAGTAATTGAATTATGTAGCTGTTACCAGATGCCTCTGGTAACAGAGGCATTATTATAACATTATAACATATTATTATAACATTATAACATCAAATGTTACATATTGCCTCACAAATTTCTGAACTCTACAATTAAAATTAAAACTTCTGTGCAGAAACAGCAGACATTTGATTTCCGTTGTCCTAAAAAGGAAAGAAATGCCAAATATCCTAAGCACGTGCGTCACACTCATGAAGCCAGATGAAGACGACTAAGGGTCTTTAAAGGTCTCGTACCGAATGACACCCCGGACACGGAGATCCCCGTCATTCTGGAGACTGACATTTGCCATTCCAGGTGGAAAAGGTCAGCCAGACAGGACAACTCAGTGAAATATCACTTTCCTCTCAAGTTTCTAAAACACCGGGTTTCCCAAACTTGACAGATAAGCATTACCTGAGGCCGTTTTTACAAAGCAGATTTCCAGGCAAGGCTTAGGTGGAGTCTAGGAATCTGTATTTTTAACAAGCATCCCAGATGATTCTTATCACTATCACAAAGCCAAGGTCCATGGCTCCCAGAGTCATCATTATTGGAACAAATATAGCAGCTGTGGGGAAATGTACTTTAACCCGCACACAGCTAGAAAGCGGCTGGGATTCACGACTTCGAATTCCATCTTCAAGCCAAGATGGTAAACACATCAATGAATGTGCATTCCTGATTGTCGACCACACTGGGTTCCTTCTTCACATCTTAGAGTGCCGTATGCCCAGAGTTTCCGGCAGCAGAAAACCAAAATATTAACAAAATGAATGACTTCAAATTAGATAAGTGCTGCTGAACTACTGTCAGGTATTTGGAATATGGGCAAATTTTGTGGTTTTTGGTTTTTTTTTTTAGCTTTTACTTTTTTTTTTTTTTTTTTCCAAAGATGAGGTTTCACCATGATGGTCAGGATGGTCTTGAACTTCTGACCTCAGGTGATCCACCCACATCGGCCTCCCAAAGTGCTAGGATTACAGGCGTGATCCACCGTGCCTGGCCTTACGGGCAAGTTTTGGACCAGGTGAAGGATCGTTGACAGCATGTCCCCTGAGCATATGCTTTGCTCTCAGCTGCCCCAGTGTTGGCGTCTTCATCGTCACATAGAGAAAGCAAGGCGTTGGTTTTGCCAGCTCCTCAAAGTGCTTTCTGGGTGATACCTACAGTCAGAGACAGATCACCTTGGGGACAGTGCCAGAACTCGTGGCTGCTTCCATCCCTTGCCTGCCAGCCTCTGGAGTGCCAGTGCCAGCATGATCCAGACAGCTAAAGAATGTGAGGGAAACAGAGGAGGGTCTGCCTGCGGGAGAGGAAAAGCCTCCCTTCCTCCTCTGCACGGATACCCTCCAACCAAGAACAGCAGCCAAGACTCGAGGTCAAGCCCATCATCACACATATCAATAGTGGGAAGAATCCCAGAATTATGAATAAACTATAAACCTGTAATAAAGTGTCTTCTTGTTACCAGGGACTGGGCTCTATTGCATGCTATTAATATGTCATGATTCTGTTTCCTGAATGTAAATGCAACTCTTTTAAAATATTGTTTTTAGCCTGACGTGGTGGCTCATGCCTGCACTCTGGGAGGCCGAGGCAGGCAGATCACCTGAGGTCGGATGTTCAAGACCAGCCTGGCCAACATGAAGAAACCCAGTGTCTACGAAAAATACAAAAAATTGGCCGGGCACAGTGGCTCATGCCTGTAATCCTAGCACTCTGTGAGGCCGAGGTGAGTGGATCACCTGAGGTCAGGAGTTCAAGACCAGTCTGACCAACATGGTGAAACCCCGTCTTTAAAAAAAAGAAAAAGAAAAAAAAAAATTGGCCGGCGTGGTGGTGCATGCCTGTAATCCCAGCTACTCGGGAGGCTGAGGCAGGAGAGTCGCTTGAACCCAGGAGGTGGAGATTGCCGTGAGCTGAGATCGTGCCATTGCACTCCAGCCTGGGCAACAAGAGCAAAACTCCATCTGAAAATAAATAAATGTAAAATATTATTATTAATTTTTTTTTGAGATGGAGTCTTCCTCTGTAGCCCAGGCTGGAGTGCAGTGGCTCAGTCTCGGCTCATTGCAACCTCCGCCTCCAGGGTCCCAGTTTAAGCAATTCTCCTACCTCAGCCTCCCGAGTAGCTGGGATTACAGGCATGAGCCACCATGCCCAGCTTGTTGTCAATGTTTACGAAGAAAATGCATTCACATGTTTGAAATAAACAAGACACAAGGTAAAAATCTTGCTCCTAGCTTTGTCGGCAATCTGCCCAGTTTCCTTCCTCCTGTCCAAACAGATTACTACTGTATTTAGTTTCTTGTATATCCTTCTAGAATATTTGCAAAAATGGACAGATTCAAATACAGATTTACATTCTTCTTTTTCCTTTTTCTTTTTTTTTTTTGACACAGGGTCCCACTCTGTCACCCAGACTGGAGTGCAGTGTAACCTCAAACGCCCGGGCTAAAGTCATCCCTCGAACTCAGCCCCCTGAATAGCTGGGACTACAGGCATGTGTCAGCATGCCTAGCTAATTATTTTGATTTTTGTTGAAATGGGGTCTGGTTGTATTGCCCAGGCCAGTCTCGAACTTCTGGCCTCAAGCAATCCTCCCATCCTCCCATTTTGGCCTCACAAAGTGCTGAGATTACAGATGTCAGCCACTGCACATGGCCCTATTCTCCTCTTTTTACGTAAAACAGAACGCCCTATGCACACCATTCTAAACTCTGCTTTTTTTCACTCATTAACTGTATCTTGTAATTTTTCCATATTGGTACAAAAAGAGCCTCTTCGTTCCTGTTTGCAGTTGCATGGTAATCTGTTTCCGTGTGCACCTATTTGCAGGGAAACTATTCGTTTTCCGTTTGTTTCCTGACAGTGAAATAAAGGGCTTCACTTTAGAATGCCTGAAAGTTAAGAAAGTCCAGAAACGCCAAGGAGTTTTGTGAAGTCATACATGTAGAACTTCTAGATTCTCAGAAGGATATGATTTAAGAAATATATTCTGGTTCATATCATTACAAAAAACTCAATATGTTACAGAATAACAGCAGCCAGAAAGCATCTAAAATAAATTAGAAAATATTTTAAACTCAAATATTGGCTAATTAAGGTAAACAATGAAAAAACAAGAGAGACAAGCCCAGCTTCCTTTCTGAACTCCCTTCAAGCTTTGTCACACTCTTCTCAGCTCTTGCAGAGACTAAGGCTTGTTAGAAAAGCCTCCCCAAGAATACATATCAAGTGGTCCATCTAATTAGGAGAGGAAAAGAAGGGGTTAGGGAAAGGGAAGGCCAGGAGAAGACCAGGAGGGCCAGGAGAGCAATTTCCTAACATTTTTATTGTAAGAGGCTAAACTGCTTCCTAAGTAGTCTACTTCCTCCAGGCTGTGATTTTACAAAAGGAAAACTTTTACCTTATAACTCAGTGTGTTTGACCACAACACTATTTAAAGATACATGCTTTATTTTTTTAACAAGCCTTGAACTGTTGAATCATGTAGAGATTTGTGATCTCTACTTTCTAGGGTTTCCCTCTCAGAAGACAAAAACAAGATTTTACCTCCTGCTATGAATTTACGAGTACATCAATAAGTGTATCTCAAAGTAATTTTAAACATCAGAATAAAGAAGCTCCAAATATTACTAAAAAGTTGGGATAACTTTAACCTGATCTCCACCTTTGCAAGTGTAGCTTGTGCTCACTGGTCTATAGCCTGGGATGTCGGCGAATTCAGTCAAAATTAAATGGGCATCCTCATCCCCATGTGTGACTATGTATAGGTTTGGGGCACAACACTCAAAAATTTTGTCAGTGATGCACAGAAGAAGAAGAAGAAGCAGAAGGAGGAGGAGGAGAAGAGGAAGAAGAAGAAGAAGAGGAGGAGGAAGAAATGAAGAAGAAGAAGAAGAAGAAGAAGAAGGAGGAGGAGGAGGAGGAGGAGGAGGGGAGGAGGAGGAGGAAGGAAGAAGAAGAAGAAGGAGAAGAGGAGGAGGAAGAAAGAAGAAGAAGAAGACGAAGAAGAAGAAGAGGAAGAAGAAAAAGAAGAAGAAGGAAGAAGGAAGAAGGAAGAAGGAAGAAGGAAGAAGGAAGAAGGAGAAGAAGAACTGGGCCGGACACAGTGGCTCACACCTGTAATCCCAGCACCTTGGGAGGCTGAGGCAGGTGGATCACCTGAGGTTGGGAGTTTGAGACCAGCCTGACCAACATGGAGAAACCCCGTCTCTACTAAAAATACAAAAGTAGCTGGGTGTGGTGGTGCACACCTGTAATCCCTGGGGCTCAGGAGGCTGAGGCAGAAAAATCACGTGAACCCGGGAGGTAGAGCCAAGATTGCTCCATTGCACTCCAGCCTGGACAAGGGCGAAACTCAAAAAAAAAAAAAAAAAAAAAAAGAACTGCATTAAAACAACAGCATAACTTTATACAAGTTAAATATACACTTTATAAACACAGCAGGTCCTCAAATGACATTTGGATCAATGTCTTTTCATTATAACTTTAAAGATCACAAGATCGGAAGCTCAAGATCAGCCTGGCCAATATGGTGAAGCCCCATCTCTACTAAAAATATAAAAATTAGATGGGCAGTGGCTCACGCCTGTAATCCCAGCTACTCAGGAGGCTGAAGCAGGAGAATCACTTGAGCCCGGGAGTGGAGGTTGCAGTGAGCCAAGATTGCGCCATTGCACTCCACCCTAGGCAACAGAGTGAGACTTTGTTTCAAAAAAAAAAAAAAGATTGTAATACCACCTATCAATGGGTGTGGCTGACTGTCCTTGTGAGGAGTGTGTGTGTGCGTGCGCACATGTGCAAGTTATGTGTATCTCCATGGGGCTTGATTCAGTTGGGTGAAGTTTTCTGTGCTTGCACAGTGTTTTCCATGGATGAAATCGTGCATAAGAAAAACAAAATTCACATTATCCTCAACTTGTTTCCTAATATTATCAAGTGTTAGAACAACTTCATGTTTTCAAAACAAGAATTTTACCAGAATTGAGTGTATTTAGAGGATATTTATAAATCTGGAGGTATGTACACCTACTATTTATGTCAGTTAGATCTTGCATTGTAGGTGATTTAAATTTTCTTATTTCTGCTAGTTTGTATTTGCTAAGTTTCCTTCAAGTGACATCTACCCATTTGTAACAAAAAATAGAAAAAAATTAAAAAAAACAAGTTTTTAAAGTCAGAATTCCAGGCTGCAATCCCAGACTTTGGGAGGTTGAGGTGGGTGCATCCCTTGAGGTCAGGAATTCGAGACCAGCCTGGCCAATTTGGTGAAACCCCGTCTCTACCAAAAATACAAAAATTAGCCAGGCGTGGTAGCACACACCTGTAATCCCAGCTACTTGGGAGACTGAGGCACAAGAATTGCTTGAACCCAGGAGGCAGAGGCTGCAGTGAGCTGGGACTGCGCCACCGCACTACAGCCTGGGTGACAGAGTAAGACTCTGTCTCAAAAAATAAAAATATAAATAAAAAGAAATAAAGTCAGAATTCTGCCGACAGCTGATCTGGTTCTACAAAACAACTGCAATCCTGTGATTCTCTCCCTGAACTACTCAAATGTGAGTCACCAGCTAATCTCTCAGGACGCTGCGAGAGCTCCATTCTGCACCCTCAGGTCAAAGAATCATTAAAAGGTGAAACTGCACCTGAGGACTTGTCTTGCCTAGACTCCTCATCTTACATTTAAGGAAAAGAAGGTCCGAGGGGGTGAAAGGACCTGTCCAAGGTCACGTAACTGACTGGTGACAAAGCTGGAACAAAATTGCCAAGCCACCTCACTAGCCGTTTAATTACCCTTTTCACTCTTCACCTGCTTTTTTTTCCCCTAACAGTCACAGAAGTATTGTAGAACTGGGCTTGGTTTACACAATACCAAATCAACAAATCATTTCAGTCCAAAGAAATCTAACAAAACGCAACAAAAGTGTCAACTAGGTGAAAAATAAAATCATGCCAACTTCTGGCTTCGCACTGCACAGACAAAGCAACCAGTAATTATGTGACTGTTTCGCTTTCCAAATGGTTGCTTTGGCGTTAGGTTCTCAAAGCCTCTGTGTTAGAAAAACTGTTCATGAGGTTGGTGGGAAGAAGAAGAAGGGAAATTTTTTTTTTTTTTTTTTTAAAGCAAATTAAGCACCTCAAGACTCTACTGTCCATTTAAATAACTGGATTTGAACATTCTATTTAACTACATTTGCCCATAAAAACCAATATTCTAGACTACATAAGGAAACAGACTCACTGAGATGTCAATACTGCTTGATATGAAGACAAGGGAGGCTGAGGCAGAAGAGTCACTTGAACCCATGAGGCTGAGGTTGCAGTGAGCTGGGATCGCGCCACTGCACTCCAGCCTGGGCGACAAGAGCAAAACTCCGTCTCTCTCTCTCTCTCTCTCTCTCTCACCCACACAGACAGGGTACCCACAAATTCCATGTATTTGAGGATTCTCAATGACTTGACAAAAATGAAAAAGGAAGCACGGAACACTTTGACGCCAATTTTAAGCAAAGAAAAAACTATTTTATGTCACTGACACCAGGATGGTTGCATTTATCTGCCTTATTCAAATAGATTATCTACGATCAACAATAGAAAAATTTTAATGTGTTTTAGTAGGCAGCTGTTTCTGTATACAACTCATGACGCTCAAGTCTCAGCGACTACACCAGAGAAAAAGTCTACCATTTCAATTAGAAAGGATGGAAAACCTGGCGAGGCGGGCGCTGGCTGCTCTCAAGAACATGATGGGAACTAATGAAAGAGCCAGGTTTCTGGCCTTCCGCAATTAAGTGATCAGCTGCCTTTGGTTACCCCTAACAACTTACACAGAGAAGGAGATTACCAGGCAAACAGGCTGCAACACTTCAGGATCCAGAGCCGACCGGAGTGCTGAAATGACACATATTTCCAAACAGTCACTACCTTCTCATGTAAAAAAGAATGAAGAGGAATTATGTTTTAAAAAATCAAGAACTTGGCAAACAGTTGCTGAGGTGCACTCATTAAAATAAAACAGCCCAGGAGGAATGCTGTGGTCAGAAGGCTCACGCTCCTCAGGTCAGGCTGGCTCACAACTAAGGGCCCTGCTTCTTCCTTAAATAAAATTTAGTGATGATTTAATATTTTTGTGTTCTTTTTTTTTTAATTTTAAATCAACTTTATTAGGGCATCATCTAAATACAATAAAAATAGCTCATTTTAACTGTACAGTTCAGAAAGTTCTGACAAAAGTAATTGTCCATGGAACCCATCTACCATCAAGGTATATAATGTATTTATCACATCCAAAAAGTTACTCCATAGTCAATTTCTTTCTAGTCAATATCCATGCCCCTACCCCCAGTACCATAAGCCCCAGGCAACCACTTAAATGGTCAAGCATTTAGTAGAATGTCCCTCAATTGGGTTTACCGGATTTGTTTTTTTTAATTTATTTTATTGCATTTTAGGTTTTGGGGTACATGTGAAGAACATGCAAGATCGTTGCATAGGTTTTTTGTTTGTTTTTCTTTAGTTTTGTTTTGTTTTGAGACGGAGTCTCGCTCTGTCGCCCAGGCTGGAGTGCAGTGGAGCAATTTCAGCTCACTGCAACCTCTACCTCCCAGGTTCAAACGATTCTCCTGCCTCAGCCTCCCGAGTAGGACTACAGGCGCCTGCCAGTATGCCCTGCTGATTTTTTGTATTTGTAGTAGAGAGGGGGTTTCACCGTGTTAGCCAGGTTGGTCTTAATCTCCTTACCTCCTGATTTGCCCGCCGTGAGCCACCAAGCCTGGCCTAAAATAAATTGTTAATGATGTTTTCCTATTTTTTTAAATAGTGCTTGATAAAACCTGTAGTAAGATGACTGAAGTTTCCACCTTCCATGCCAAGTACTGTCAACTGGACGAATGGCTTACCCTCTCTAAGCCTCGCTTCTTATCTGCAGAATGAGGGATGACAGGATCAAGTTTACAAGGCTGTTAAAACCAACCTAGCCGGCCGTGGTGGCTCGTGCCTGTAATCCCAGCTGCTTGGGAGGCTGAGGCAGGAGAACTGCTTGAACCGGGGAGGGGGAGGTTTCAGTGAGCCGAGACCGTGCCGTTGCACTCCAGCCTGGGTGACAGAGCAAGATGGTGTCTCAAAAACAAACAAACCTAAATAACTGAGTTTCAGTAAAGACCATGGAACGGTGCCTGGCCCTATTTTGGCTATTTTTACATGACTGATTGTGGCTTCTCAAAGAAGAATGATGAAAACGACTCTGAGGTGGCATCCCGTAGCCGCGAGTTAGTGGGTCTGCCATGCTGTAGGGGAGCACAGAAACACATGACTGCCTCCCGTCTGTGAACTTCACAATGACTGCGTGCTACAAGGATGTGTACAACCTGACACGTACCAGAAAAGAACAAGATAGCCTAACAGCTGGGGCGTTAAAGGTGATCAAACTGTAACAATTTTCGGCCGGGCACAGTGGCTCACGCCTGTAATCCCAGCACTTTGGGAGGCCGAGGTGGGTGGATCAACTGAGGTCAAGAGTTCCAGACCAGCCTGACAAACATGGTGAAACCCTGTCTTTAAAAAAAAGAAAAAAAACAATTTTCAACTCTAGCCTGGGCAACAGAGTAAGACTCTGTCTCAATAAATAAAAATAGGCCAGACATGGTGGCTCACGCCTGTAATCCAAGCACTTTGGAGGCCAAAGCCGGCGGATCACCTGAGGTCGGGGGTTCAAGACCAGCCTGACTAACATGGTGAAACCCCGTCTTTAAAAAAAATAAATAAGTAAGTAAATAAATAAAACCTAACATCCCTCCCCCTTGCTCAGGACACTTTACGTCTGTCAATTCCCCTTTGTACTATCTGTCATTTGGAAAATGTTTCTCTAGGCAAAAATCTTCCACTTTTATTTTTTATATGTAAAGTATTAATGTAAAAATATTCACTATATCGTTTAATTATTTTTTGAATAAATTTTCATAGCTTCATAGGGCATGATTTCCTTCTGAGCGCCTATTTTGGGGCATTCAATTTACCTGCACTTCTCACTCTTAAAAATGAAGTGCCAATGAGCATCTTTGTTGATAAATGTGTGCCTTCATTTCTGATTATTTCCTCAAGAAACTGGGCCACGCGTCACGCTGTCAATACTCCAGATGATGTCAGCATTTGGGCAGTAGCCTGAGCACACTGCTCGTTCATGCTGAGCTTTTAGTCAACCGAAAGAGCTCCTTTCTCAACTTTTTCCCGTGTGTCTACATGTCCACCCAGACCCCAGAACATCTCGTTTTTAGACTCCTCATTCCAAGCCTGTCAAGATTATTTAAAAATACTTTTTGTTGGTCAGCAAAGCAGTACCAGTCCAACGTAGAAAACACAGAAGCTCACAGTGCTCGCCATCTCACAAGCCAGAACGTTTCTCCTTGTTGCAGAATGGGGAACGAACAGTTTTTAAACTTGCCCGGAACTCCCCTATTCCCAACCCACTTTATTGAGGGCACTTCTATGTGGAGGTATCCCTTCTCCCATAGTCCCCTCTGCTTCCTCCCACAGTCACTCCAGAGGGCTTGGCTGGATCCAACTTGCCTGCTCTGGAACCTCCTGACTTTCTCCTAGTTCAAAAGAGTCACAGCCTCGTGGAGATGCCTTAGATACCTCTCATGCCTTAGAGGCTGCAGGTTGGAAATACCATTCCCAACTTACCTTTCACGTCTGGCTGTCTCCTTGATGTGGACTCATCAGAGGAGTGAACTCGATTTCTGGCAATACCAAATGGGGTGGCCTTTATTAGAAAACTATTAGCATCAATGCAACTTTGTTGTTTTGTTTTGTTGAGACAGAGTTTCATTCTTGTTGCCCAGGCTGAAGGGCAGTGGCACGATCTTGGCTCACTGCAACCGCTGCCCCCCGGGTTCAAGAGATTCTCCTGCCTCAGCCTCCTGAACAGCTGGGATTACAGGCGCCCACCACCACGCCCAGCTAATTTTTGTATTGTTACTAGAGACGGGGCTTCACCATGTTGGCCAGGCTGGTCTTTACTTACCTCAGGTGATCCTCTGCCTCGGCCTCCCAAAGGGCTGGGATTACAGGCTCGAGCCATTGCACCCGACCTCAGTGCAACTTCTGATTTCAGCAAATATTTATTGTGGGCCTACTATGTGCCCAGCTTCAAGCTTAGACACCCTGCTGGTTCACTGACAATACGAAAAGAAGTTGCATCCTTCAAAGAGCTCAGAGTTCAGTGAACCTGTATCAAATGGGAAGATGAAGTAGAAACATCCCTCAGGGAATAATTCACAGGTTGCCTGCAAAGCAGCATCTTAAGGCTTTGAAGCTAATACACACGGGGACTGGCTCATCTCACTGCTCTTGGCAGAGCTGATCATTCCTTTACTGGAGCAGTATGTCAGCACCTCTAGCAGGGCACTTATCTTACCTTTGGAATTCTGTGTATACCTTCTGTCTCCGCTACCAAACTCAGTGCTCCAATTCCTTGCTGCATTCCCCAGCACCAAAGCCGTGCCTGAACAGAACAGGCACTCAGCAAATGTTCACAGAGGTTTGAAGTCACAGATGTTTTCGATATGTATGTAATTGCCATGAGGAAAAATAACCTTTTCTTTTTTTTGAGACGGAGTTTCACTTTGTTGCCCGAGGCTGGAGTGCAATGGTGCGATCTGGGCTCACTGCAACCTCCACCTCCCGGGTTCAAGTGACTCTCCTGCCTCAGCCTCCTGAGTACCTGGGGTTACAGGCACGCACCACTACACCTGGCTAATTTTTGTGTTTTTAGCAGAGACGTGGTTTCACCATGTTGGTCAGGCTCATCTCGAACTCCGGACCTCGTGATCTGCCTGCCTCAGCCTCCCAAAGTGCTACAGTTACAGGTGTGAGCCACCGTGCCTGGTGGAAAAATAACTTTTGACGTAACAAATACCTGCCACCTTGACATCTACTATTCTCTTGAAACAGTAATTAAGGGAGCAGGGAGGAGAAAATAAAAATTATTTTGAAACTTTGAAGCTAAAATGCACTTCTCACAATTTTACAACTTTGCAGCCACCTTATGGATTTTCCAGCAAAGTGTTTGCATCTGGGTGGTGAAACTCATGAACCTAAGTGTCAATGCCAAGGGATGTGGGAAACAAATTCACATCAGATTTCAGAACAGAAAATGCACAAGTGGTGATCTAACTTCAAACTGACAAAATAAAGACAAATTAATACAGGCTCCCTGGAAAGTCTGGAGCTGAGTAAGCTATAGTGCTTGAAAAATAGGTAAACAGTTCCTTCTTCTGGTCATTGTCTTCTGAAGTACATGAGACATTAAATCAACAGTCACATTATGTTCAAAATAATTCTAAGATGAAAAAGACTGTCAGCCAAGCATTTGCAAAAGATAACGGCAGAAGGAAAGACATCAGAGAGGTAAGGCATCCGGAAAATAAAATCATTTACCAGGCTTTCAAAACCGACAAATTCTGAAGGAGGCAGGGTTTTTGTCTACTTTTTTTTTTTTTAGAAAGCTTTACAAACATTTTGCTGTTGTTGTTTATGTATTTATTGTGGTGCCTTAAGGGCTGTGAGAAGATTTGGGATATGCTTAAGTCCAATTCTCCCATTTTCCCATTGGCAGGTTAAAAAAAACCAAGGCCTTAGGAACTTTTCAAAGCTAAAAGCAGGGCAAACCTGGGATCTCAGTATATAACTCCTGGCCAAGCAGCTAGGTCCTAACAAACACAGTTGCCCCTGAACTTGATTTAAGGGCACATGCTCAAAAGAGTTAGAAAAAATACCAGGCAGGGGGCTTTTAAAAAACCAAGACATCTGAGTCACAGCACCAAAAAATCATAATGTTAATAATAAGACAAATAACAAATAAGTGCACCAGACTAGATTCTGTATTGAGGGAAGTTTCTGTAAGTGATATTATTTTTTTTTTCTTTTTAAAATTTTTTTTTAGGAGAGACGGGGTCTCACTATGCTGCCAAGGCTGCTCTTGAACTCCTGGGATCGAGCCACCTATCCTGAGTTAGCCTCCCCAAATGCTGGGATTACAGGTATGAGCCACCCTGCCTGGCCAAAGGACAATATTGAGGTCCTTTGTAAAACTTGAATATCAGTAATAGTATTTAATGAATGTTAAATTTTCTGAATTTAATAACTACTGTGGTGATGGAAGAAAATGCCTTTGTTCTTAGGAGATGCATGCTGAAGTTCTTAGAGGTAAAGGGGCAAGATGACTGGAATTTAAATGGTTCAGAAGAGAAATCAGTTTTTTTTTTTAGAGAAGGAAATAAAACAAATTGGGCAAAATATTAACAATTGGTGAAGTTGGGTGAAGGGTATATAGGAACTCTTTCTATGATTGTTACAACTAAGTCAAAGTTATTTCAAAGTAAAAAGCCAAACATTACATATAAAATCTGATATTCTAAATACTTATTCTGGCTCACTGAGCAAAAATACTTTTTTTTTTTTTGAGACAGAGTTTCGCTTATGTTGCCCAGGCTGGAGTGCAGTGGCTATTCACAGGCGTGATCCCACTACTGATCAGCGCGGCAGTTTTGACCTGCTCCGTTTCCGATCTGGGCCGGTTCGCCCCTCCTCAGGCAACCTGGTGGTTCCCCGCTCCTGGGATGTCACCATATTGATGCCAAACTTAGTGCAGACACCCAACTGGCATAGCGCACTACAGCCCAGAACTCCTGGGCTCAAGCGATCCTCCAGCCTCAGCGTCCAGAGTAGCTGGGACTGCAGACCTGCGTCTGGCTTTTTTTTTTTTTTTTTTTTTTGAGATTGAGTCTTACACTGTTGCCCGGGCTGGAGTGCAGTAGCACGATCTTGGCTGACTACAACCTCCACCTCCCAGGTTCAAGAAATTCTCCTGTCCGGGCGTGGTGGCTCACGACTGTAATCCAAGCACTTTGGGAGGCCGAGGCGGGCAGATCACCTTAGGTTGGGAGTTTAAGACCAACCTGGCCAACATGATGAAACCCCATCTCTTATAAAAATACAAAAAATTAGCCTGGCATGGTGGCAGGTGCCTGTAATCTCAGCTACTCAGGAGGCTGAGGCAGCAGAATCGCTTGAACCCAGGAAGGCAGAGGTTGCAGTGAGCCGAGATGGTGCCATTGCACCTCAGCCTGGGCAACAAGAGTGAAACTCTGTCTTAAAAAAATAAATAAATAAAAGGATATCCAAAAACAAAAATACACAGCAGCATATTTTGTTAGAGGTAACTGTGTGGGCACAGGCACAAAGACAGAAAAATCCAGAAAGTAGTTCCGTGGAGCTGGAGGGCATGGTGCTTGCGAGTATGTGAGCATGTGTGTCATGGGAAAGAAAATGGAAAAGTAAGTTGGGGCCAGATACTGATTATATTAACAGCTAATGAAACAACACGTGTGCGAAGGTCTGTCTTTCACAGTCCTTGGCACCATATGTACATACTTCCCTATCTATTGTCTGAATCCCCACTAGAATTCCACGAGGGAAGGACCTGTCAGTGCCATTTACCACTGTCCCTCAAAGCCTACTTCAGTGCTCGCTCTCTAGTAAGTATCGCATTTTTAGTAGAGACAGGGTTTCACCACGTTGGCCAGGCTGATCTCAAACTCCCGACCTCAGGTGATCCGCCTGCCTCTGCCTCGCAAAGTCCGGGGGGATCACGAGGTCAAGAGATCGGGACCATCCTGGCCAACATGGTGAAACCCTGTCTCTACTAAAAATACAAAAAATTAGCCGGGCATGGTGGCCCACGCCTGTAATCCCAGCCACTCAGGAGGCTGACACACGCGAATCACTTGAACCTTGGAGGCAGAGGTTGCAGTGAGCTGAGATCGGGCCACTGCTCTCCAGCCTGGGTGACAGAGCGGGACTCTGTCTCAAGGAAACAAACAACAGCAAGAAAAGGTTGGGAAGAACCTCGTCAGTCTCTGTTACCACGGCCCCTCAAAGCCTGCTTCAGTGCCTGGCCCCTAGTAAGTGCTCAGCAAAAATTCATTGAGTGAATAAACGAGCAGCTGAATAAGTGGGTTAATACATGAAAAGGTAAAGCACCTAATACACTGGGTGGCATAAAATTGATATTTAATATGTGGCAACTATTAACAATAATAGTCATTATTATCAGATATTGGAAGAGTAATACCTGATAGGTTGGGGAGGTTAGCCAATTATGTACCTAAATTACCTTGTTTAAAACTTATCATTAACTGGATTCCTAAGAACCCTCACTGGACAACTATGCAGTCTATACATGTGACAAAATTGTGCAGGTCCCCATAAATTTGTACAAATAAAAAGAGGAAAAGTGAAATATATCGTTGCTTCTCAAAGTTCATTGGCTATACCACAAGTTTAAAATCTTTAGCAAGGTATCTGAAATTCTTTATTCTTCAACTCCAACCTGACTTTTATTTATTTATTTTTTTGTTTGTTTTTTCATTTTTGTTCATTTTTTTCTTTTATTTATTTATTTTTTTTTTTTTAAAGACAGGGTTTCACCATGTTGGTCAGGCTGGTCTTGATCTCCCGACCTCAGGTGATCCGCCTGCCTTGGCCTCCAAAGTGCTTGGATTACAGGCCTGAGCCACCACGCCCGGCCCCAACCTAACTTTCAAGAAGTTCAAGGTTCTGGCAGGCGCCGTGGCTCACGCCTGTAACCCCAGCACTTTGGGAGGCCGAGGCAGGCGGATCACCTGAGGTCGGGAGATTGAAACCGGCCTGACAAACATGGAGAAACTCTGTCTCTACTAAAAATACAAAAATTAGCCAGATATGGTGGTGCGTGCCTGTAATCCCAGCTACTCCAGAGGCTGAGGTGGAGAATTGCTTGAACCCGGGAGGCGGAGGTTGCAGTGAGCCGAGATTGCACCATTGCACTCCAGCCTGGGCGACAGAGTGACACTCAGTCTCAGAAAAAATTAAAATTTAAAAAATAAATACAAAACAGTCACGGTTCCTTCACTGCAGGATGTTCTTCCTTTCTTCCACCCTTTTGTGGTCAATGGTTTCGATCCTGCTAGTTCACAGATAGCAAACAAACACTGTACCTTGGGTGAGGGGTACAGATAATTACCATAAAGGTGTTAAATAAATGACAATGACAATATCCAGCACTTAACCCGGGCGCTGGAACTATGCAAAGCAAATTACTCACTAACAGCCAAGAGGTATGCATTATTCCTACTCCTATTTCCTGGGTAAGTAATTTACCAAAGGTCAGAGCTCCTGGTGGGGGAACTGAAACTTGAAGTTGTTCTGGAGGCATGTGAAAAACTATTTTCCTTGTTATTAGTGACAGAGCTTCAGTGCCATGCCAAAATTTGAATTTTATTCTGCGGGCAGTGATGGGTCAGGCTTTACTCTGAGGAGGGAGGATCCCGACTGTATCTGAGGACTAGCTCACAGTCACATTTCTCCAAAACACTGAATGCATTTAGGGTGACAAGGCAAGATAAAACTGGGAAGTTAATTGGAATCAGATCCCAGGAAATTGTCCTTTACTTGGGAAGGAATAAAAGGGGGTCTGAACAGGTAAGTGACACAACCAGTTAAATATTTATTAGTCACTTATTCTGTGGCTTCCCCTGGTACTTGGTAATATGGTAGCTTCATGGATTTAAACGAGTATTCCTGCCTTCCATCAGCTTATGGTCTGGTGAGGGAGGCGAGGCACACGCGTTTAAATACAGACGGCGCTGAACTTGACAAAAGTCAAATCGATCCAACAGAAACGTGCCGAGTTCACCCCCAGCAGGCAGGAAAGTGAAGAGCCTGGAGGCTGGGCTGAAAGGCTGATGACTCAGCCCCAGGCCACAGGCTCCTTTCATTGTCAGTAAACACTAATTGAAGATAATGAAAGCCTTTATCACCTCTTCACCAAAAATCTGCATTCTCATTCATATTAACTTTTCCAAGGAACCAGAAATCTCTGGTTCAAAATATTTCCCTCAAACCAATCTATCTCATTTGCATTAAACTAACTCCAACTACTCCAGGCTGACTTCACCTAGTCTTGGCCTCCTCCACCTTCAAGGTGCCATAATGTATTGCAATTGTCATCTGCAGAATGCAGAAGAGAGATCAAAGCTCCAGGGGATTTTTTTTTTTTTTTTTTTTTTTTTTTGTAAAGGCAGTCTCACTATGGTTACCCAGGCTGGCCTAAAACTCCCTAAGTGCTGAGATTACAGGCATGAGCCTGTAATGACACTGAATTGCCAAACTGAGTTAGCCTGAGTTTGAAACCAAGGCACAATAGATGGTCTTTAGAGTATATATATAGCTCACTTTTTAGAAAAGCTTATGCTTAACAGTTTCGTTTTGGTTGTGCCTGGTTACAAAAGTGACACAATGAAGAAATGCAGCTTACTGTAGAGAACAAATTCTCCGTGGCCCCACCCTCCAAAGATAACCATTGTTAGCAGTGTGTATATGTATCACCTCTTAGTTCTGACTAATTTTAGATCCTAGGTAAGAGGATAAGCAGATAATGTTAATCCACACACAAAAGCAAATAAACATCACCTGCTATTTTGCATTTCTCTCACCAGTTCCAGCAGTCCCTGCTTATCTGAGGTTTTGCTCTCCATGATTTCAGGTAAATACGGTAGAATAAGACATTTTCAGAGGAGCCCATTCACATAACTTTATTACAGTATATTATTATTTGTTCTATTCTGGGGCGGAGGCGTGGGGAGACGGAGTCTTGCTCTGTCGTCCGGGCTGGAGTGCAGTCGTGTGATCTTGGCTCACTGCAACCTCCGCCTCCCAGGTTCAAGTGATTCTTCTGCCTCAGCCTCCCGAGTAGCTGGGATTACAGGCATGCACCACCACGCACGGCTAACTTTTGTATTTTTTTTTTTTTTTTTTTTTGGGACGGAGTTTCACTCTTGTTACCCAGGCTGGAGTGCAATGGCGCGATCTCGGCTCACCGCAACCTCCGCCTCCTGGGTTCAGGCAATTCTCCTGCCTCAGCCTCCTGAGTCGCTGGGATTACAGGCATGCACCACCATGCCCAGCTAATGTTTTGTATTTTTAGTAGAGATGGGGTTTCACCATGTTGACCAGGATGGTCTCGATCTCTTGACCTCGTGATCCACCCGCCTCGGCCTCCCAAAGTGCTGGGATTACAGGCTTGAGCCACCGCGCCCGGCCCTATTTTTTTTTTTTTTTTTTTTTTAAATAAGATGGGGTTTCACCATGATGGCTAGGCTGGTCTTGAACTCCTGACAGGTGATCCACCCACGTCGGCCTCCCAAAGTGCTAGGATTACAGATGTGAGCTACCACGCCCAGCCAATTTTTGTATTTTTTAGTAGAGATGGGGTTTCACCATATTGGCTAGGCTGGTCTCAAACTCCTGACCTCAGGTGATCTGCCTGCCTTGGCCTCCCAAAATGCTGGGATTACAGGCGTGAGTCACTGGGCCTGGCCAGAAAGCCTAAAACCTACTTTTTTTTTTTTTTTCAGATGGAGTCTCGTTTTGTCACCCTGGCTGGAGTGCAGTGGCTGCGATCTTGGCTCACTGCAACCTTCGCCTCCCAGGTTCAAGCCATTCTCCTGCCTCAGCCTCCTGAGTAGCTGGGATTACAGGCATGGCCTGGCTAATTTTTGTATTTGTAATAGAGACGGGGTTTCACCATGTTGGCCAGGATGGTCTCGATCTCTTGACCTTGTGATCTGCCCACCTCGGCCTCCCAAAGTGCTGGGATTGCAGTGCGAGCCACCACGCCCAGCCCAGAACGCCTGCAGTTCACTCTGAATCTGTATTGCCAACTCTCCCTCTGAAAGTGGCACCAAGTCCATCACGGTTTGAGTGGATTACGATGCCTCCACCACCTCACTGCACCGGGCATTATCAATCAGTTTACTAACGAGTTGTGTTAAGTAGACCGATTGAGTCACTCCAGGAGTATGAGGGCACATAGTGGGCATTTCAGAAATATGTTTGTTGCTGAGGCCTCAGAAGGCCAAAACGTTAATAAGAGCAACCAGGTATTTTCATAGGAAAAGAAAACATATCATTTTCTACTCCTTTTATGCCCTACACAAAATAAAAACAAAAGCAGGCACAGTATAGTAATAAGTGCCATCCTGCAGCTGTATCATTTGTAATGTGTAGACTCGGGTTGTGAGGATATGAGTTAAAATCCGGGCATCAGATTGAGAAAAGTCAGTGAAAATTGATAAAACACCTTTAGTTTAGGTAGGAAACTGAAGAAGTGAAAGTGTCCTGGATAGATGGAGATTTTTTTTTGAGACGGAGTCTCGCTCTGTCACCAGGCTGACTGCGGTGGCACCATCTCAGCTCACTGCAACCTCCCCCCCCCCCCCCGGGTTCAAGTGATTCTCCTGCCTCAGTCTCCTGAGGAGATGGGACTACAGGCGCCCACCACCACGCCTGGCTAATTTTTGTATTTTCAGCAGAGATGGGGTTTCACCATCTTGGCCAGGATGGTCTCAGTCTCTTGATCTCGTGATCCACCTGCCTCAGCCTCCCAAAGTGCTAGGATTACCGGCGTGAGCCACCGCGCCCGGCCTGGAGAAGTGATTATGGAAAATGATAACGTCCTAATTTGGAGAGGTTAATTTGGAAATTTCTTCACCTTCAACTGAAAAATTTGCAGTGCTTTAAAAGCTTATCTCAGGGGCCACTACATAGAATACATTGTTCGCAGACAGAATAAGCACTTTTGTGGTTAGGTAAGTCAGTGCTAGAAACTCTCAAGGGCAGCTTTCTCTGGGAAATCACACTTGCTTCTAACAAGAGCTGTGGTTGAGAGCCACCAACACTGCAGGGACACTGGCGCACCTGGAGGCCCCCGGACAGCAGAAAGGAGGGAGTGATGCCCTGGTCGCGGGCAGTCCAGAAAGAAACCTGTGTTTGGGGGATGCTCAGGCCCTGGCTGGCTGTGCAGCCTGCCGCAGCCACCTAACGTCTCCAGACCTCCGTCAACCTTCTTGTAAAGGAAAGCCATCAGCAGGGTGATTTCTAAGACGACTTTCAGCTCTGAAAGCTGTCCATTGTAAGCTAAAAGTTACTGATTCACAAATGTTGCTGTGTTATCAGGTTGACTTGGAGAGCTAAGAAAGAGCCCGGAGGATAGGATCTGGGCTCTGGTGACTGTATTAAGTTCTCCAGATGATTCTGACAATGATCAAAGTTTAGAACCACTGAGTAGGCCGGGCGTGGCAGCTCACGCCTGTAATCCCAGCCTTTTGGGAGGCTAAGGTGGGTGGATCACCTGAGGTTGGGAGTTCGAGACCAACCTGACCAATGTGGAGAAACCCCGTGGTCTCTACTAAAAATACAAAAAAAAGCTGGGCATGGTGGCATGCGCCTGTAGTCCCGGCTACTCGGGAGGCTGAGGCAGGAGAATTGCTTGAACCGGGAGGCAGAGGTTGTGGTGAGCGCCATTGCACTCCAGCCTGGGCGACAAAAATGAGACACCATCTCAAAAAAGAAAAAATGAACCACTGCCGGGCATGGTGGCTCATGCCTGTAATCCAAGCACTTTGGAGGCCAAGGCGGGCGGATCACCTGAGTTCAGGAGTTCAAGACCAGCCTGACCAACATGGTGAAACCCCGTCTAAGGAAAAAAAAAAAAAAAAAAAAAAAACCACTGAGTTAGGGAACCGATGAGAATCAGAGCATAGATTTTTGAAAACATGTAACTGTTATTTATGAGAATTAGTGAGATGATACAGTAAAGTGTAAAGTGCTACTAAAATATTATTACTGTATTACCATAGGGCCTTATTTACCAAATGACTTTACTTCTGGACATGATAACTTGTCAATGATGGTCATGTCTTTGCCCATCTGTTAAAAGTGTCTCCACGGGCCAGGTGCAGTGGTTCATGCCTGCAATCCCAGCACTTTGGGAGGCCAAAGCAGGCGAATCGCTTGAGCCAAGGAGTTTGAGACCAGCCTGGCCAAGACAGTGAAATCCCGTCTCTGTTAGAAATACAAAACTTAGCCAGGCATGGTGGCGGGCGCCTGTAATCCCAGCTACTCTGGAGGCTGAGGCAAGAGAATTTCTTGAACCCTGCAGATGGAGGTTGCCGTGAGCTGAGATCATGCCACTGCACTCCAGCCTGGGTGACAGAGCCAGAGGAAGTCTCCATATGATCAGTGGTCACCAGGGATTAGAGGGGAGGGACTGATGAATAGGCAGAGCACAGAGGATTTTCAGAGCAGTCCAAATACTCTGTATGACTAGGATAGAGGGTGTTGTCATACATTTGTCTAAAGTATCTCCAATGGCTATAGGTTCAGGTCTAAATTTCCTAATCTGGCATTCCATAGAATGTACAGTACCATGGGTGAACCCTAATGTAAACTGTGGACTTTGGGTAATAATCGTGTGTCGATGTAGGTTCGCCAATTGTAATAAATGTACCACTCTGATGGGGAATGTTGATAACAGGAGCTCACTGCAACCTCCACCTCCCAGGTTCAAGCAATTCTCCTGCCTCATCCTTCCAAATAGCTGGGATTTCAGGCATGTGCCACCATGACCAGCTAATTTTTTATATTTTTAGTGGAGACAGGGTTTTGAGCTCTTGACCTCAGGTGATCCTCCCACCTCGGCCTCCCAAAGTGCTGGGATTACAGGAGTGAGCCACCGCGTCCAGCCCACAGATATTTTTAAAAGTGTCTCCTTCGTTGGGAAAACCCACCGCAGTCTCTTTGACCTCCTGGCATTGTGATGCGTCTCGGGTACTCTAGCACCGTGTTTCAGATGTGGCACATGTCTCTCCACTGCTAAGAACACTAGTACTAACTCCTCCATCAGGTATCTCTTTTTAAAGTTTTCAAAACACTTGCAGATTCGTTTAATTTGATTTCACACTCATCCAGGAGGGTGAGCAGAACAAGGATCACTGTGTCCATTTTGGGATGATAATTTTTCAGGCACACGGGTGCCCCTTGGAGACACCACGCCCTGGACTGTAAGCCGCTTGAGTCTAGGGGATGATGTCTTGCTTACTGCTGTACACTTGTCTCAGAGGGAGGAGAGTTTGGAGTAGATGTTGATGAGTATTAAATATGAATGTTAAATTTTGCCACTGTTATTTCCTAAAAATGCTGAATTTTGGTCAGGTGTGGTGGCTCATGCCTGTAATTCAAGCACTTTGGAGGCCAAGGCGGGCGGATCACCTGAGGTCAGGAGTTCAAGATCAGCCTGACCAACATGGTGAAACACTGTCTTAAAAAAGAAAAAAAAAAAAATGCTGAATTTTGACCTCAGCAGAGATAACACATCTCCTGTTCTTCTCCCCCGGAACTTATGCTTCCAGAGGGCAGAGAGTTTTACCTCATTTCTTCACTGCTATATCCCAAATACCCTGAACACTGTCGGACTCATCTTAGGTACTCAATAATTACTTTTTAAAATAAACAAATATATTTGTATCTTTAATGCCTAACCTAGAGTCTGGATGGATGAAATACTCCACAGGAAGAGAAAAGAGGGGAAAATTTAAACATCAAAGTTAATAAAAGCAAATTATCTCACCTATAATCGACTATGAAAGGAATTTCTAATATAAGACACTACCAAATCACCAATAAAGTGACCATTTTATTTTTATTTTATTTATTTGTTTATTTTTGAGATGGAGTTTCGTTCTTGTTGCCCAAGCTGGAGTGCAATGGCATAATCTCAGCTCACTGCAGCCTCCACCTCCTGGGTTCAAGTGATTCCTCTGCCTCCAGAGTAGCTGGGATTACAAGCACATGCCACCACACGCAGCTAATTTTTTGTATTTTTAGTAGAAACTGGGTTTCACCATGTTAGCCAGGCTAGTCTCAAACTTCTGACCTCAGGTAATCTACCCTCCTTGTCCTCCCAAAGTGCTGGAATTGCGGGTGTGAGCCACCACGTCCAGCTGACCATTTGATTTTTTAAGCACATATATGCACTTCTTTGGTTGAGAAGAACAGATTTAAAAATGATGTTTTTTGCAAGGTAAGTGAAAAAGCAGCTTAGAATTAAGTAAAATAAAATACATGCATTTAGGCCGGCACCGTGGCTCAAACCTGTAATCCTAGCACTTTGGGAGGCCAAGCTGGTTGGATCAAGAGGCCAGGAATTCAAAACCAGCCTGGCCAAGATGGTGAAACCTCATCTCTACTAAAACTACAAAAATTACCCAGGCTCAGTGGCAGGCACCTGTAATTTCAGCTACTTGGGAGGCTGAGGCAGGAGAATCACTTGAACCTAGAAGGCAGAGGTTGCAGTGAGCTGAGATCACACAATTTCACTCCAGCCTGGGCAACAAAGTAAGACTTCATCTAAAAAAACAAAAACAAAAAACATGCATTTAAAAAGGACTGGGAAGGTTCATTATGTCTAGATAAATAAAAGTTTTGTTTGTTTGTTTAAAGTTATTAATTTAGAGACAGGGTTTCACCATGTTGCCCAGGCTGGTCTTGAACTGCTGAGCTCAAGCAATCTGCCCGCCTCAGCCCCCCTAAGGTGCTGGGATTACAGACATGAGCCACCTCATCCAGCCAATAAATTAGTTAATGGCTGATTTTTATGTTCTTTTCTTACCTATACTTTCGAATTGTCTATACCACACATCCATTGCTTTTATAATAAGGAGAAAAGAGTGAACACAAAATAAAAATACATAGAAGGAAATACATTAAAATTCAAACACTAACTTAATGGAGTGGTGAGGACATGGATTATCATTTTAAAAATCATTGTCTATTTTTAAATGTTCTTGAATGATTTGCATTACTTATTTTTTATTTATTTATTCTTTTCCTTCTTTTGCTTGCTAGGGAATATTTGCATTACTTATTATATGAAAAATTTAATATCGGAAACTTGTAGGAATCTAATCTGCTGTGCTGTCTGAAATTCACTCTTCGAAGTCAAATATTTGTGAGTAACTTGAAGCACACACCAAGTGTCAAGTTTTGAAAAGGGAAACTTTTAAGGTTATCAGCCAAAAACATAGTTGTAACTTCCCAGAAAATCTCAGGAAATTTTACCTATGGGCACCAAAGTATGCCCCAGGGGGTTCCTAAAGGGAGTGGGGGTGGATGTGGTGGTGGGGGCCTGGTGGGGGAGCTGCTGTGGATTCCTTAATATTCACCTAGAAAGTCTTTGGCAGCAATGATTGATGGATGATATATAATTAATTTCACTTGACAAGCATAAAGGAAAAATTTCCCTGAGCCACTGTAACCTGAGCTAATGAAACCCTGTTTAACCAGGGGTGTGTATTTAGGCTGGATCTTACTTTAGTGACTTAGCCATTAGTAGGAATTCATTATTTACCTTTAGGATTCTTATCAGTACTTCGACTCTGTTTGCATGTGATTTTCACCTGATTGCTCAACATACTCAGCGTTATATGATTTGGAAATAAGTGAAAACATGCAAGATCACAAAAAGCTAATCTCGACTATCTCATCTCCTTAAAACTTTATGATTTTCTCTTCTCTTTCAGGATACATTACGGTATCCTCTGGAAAGATTCTGTGAACAAACAAGACACCTGTCTCAGCTCTCGTTAAACACTGGTCTTTCCATTTCCTTTAAGCTTTTCAGAGATTCAGGCCAGGACCTCACAGCTGATCACTTCTCTAACCCCACAAGGGCAGCAGCATCCTCTGGGGTCTACTACCCGTGAGATCCCTTTAGAGAAAGTTCCAGAAAACAAGATGAGTCCAAAGAGTTCATAAGGAACTGGCTTTTTGTTTTTCGTTTTTTGTTTTTTTGAGATAGAGTCTCACTCTGTCACCCAGGCTGGAGTGCAATGGCTCGGTCTCAGCTCACCGCAAACTTTGCCTCCTAGATTCAGGCGATTCTCCTGCCTCAGCCTTCTGAGTAGCTGGGTTTACAGGTGCGGGCCACTAATTTTTGCATTTTTAGTTGAAACAGGGTTTCACCACGTTGGTCACACTGGTCTCGAACTCCCAACCTCATGATCCTCCCGCCTTGACCTCCCAAAGTGCTGAGATTACAGGCGTGAGCCACTGCGCCTGGCCTCACAAGGAACTTTTAGGGGAATCTGCAACTATTTACAGTTAACAGTGATAGGTAGGGAGCCAGGAGCTCTGGATTCGGCAGATGACCCTGCCCTCTGCCCGGCATGCTCACAAGAGGTGGCACAGATCCGTG
Source organism: Sapajus apella (assembly GCF_009761245.1). Lineage (NCBI taxonomy): Eukaryota > Metazoa > Chordata > Mammalia > Primates > Cebidae > Sapajus > Sapajus apella. The sequence continues at coordinate 19,438,747 of NW_022436978.1, forward strand.
GAGAAGAGGAGGGTGCACTCTGGCAGCAGCCTCCTTGCCTGGGAGCCATGTGACCCTTTGCTTCTCTTTTACTTCCAGGCTGAAGAAGGTTTTAGCCTTCATTTCTACACACCTACCTTTGGGGCCGGGCGCAGTGGCTCACGCCTGTAATCTCAGCACTTTGGGAGGCCGAGACGGGTGGATCACCTGAGGTCAGGAGTTCGAGACCAGTCTGACCAACATGGAGAATCCCCATTTCTACTAAAAATACAAAATTAGCTGGGTGTGGTGGCACATGCCTGTAATCCCAGCTACTCAGAAGGCTAAGGCAGGAGAATTGCTTGAACCTGGGAGGCGGAGGTTGCAGTGAGCCGAGATCATGCCATTATACTCTAGCCTGGGTGACAAGAGGGAAACTCCGTCTCAAAACAAACAAGACAAATGTACCTTTGGGAGGCAGCTTACATCCTCCCTCAGCCGTGCTTGGGACCCCTGGCTCCCTGACTTCTGCACTCTGCCACCATTCTGGGCACCTCAGAGGCACATACTAGAGGCAGGTCCTGTGTTCCTTTCCTGCCTCCTCCAAAAGGATGGTGCCATGTTATTTTTCAGCTCAAAATTCCACAACCACTCTGTTTTCTAGTAAACAAAAATTCTGCATTTTTAGCCCAACCATCAGTGTTCCTTGTTACCAGCTTGCCTCCAAGTTCTCTCTAATGTATCACAGTCCCTCCTGTTCAAATGGAAAATCCCCATCAAGGCGGCCCAGACTTCCGCACCGTCAGGTTTTGCGCACTCTACACACACACACACACACACACACACACACTCACACACACCAACACACCCACACACACTCACACACACACACCACAGACAGACACACCCACACAAACTCGCATTCTCACACACACACTAACATTCACACACGCACACACACGCGTGCACACACACGCACACACCACACACACAATCACACACTCACACACACTAACACACACACACTCACACAGTAACACACACACTCTCACACACAGTAACATACACACACACACCAACACACCCACACACACTCACACACACACCACAGACACACCCACACAAACTCACATTCTCACACACTCACACACTCACACACTAACATTCACACACGCACACACCACACACTCACACAGACACACACTCACACACTCACACACACTAACACACTCACACAGTAACATACACACACACTCTCACACACAGTAACATACACTCACACTCACGCACACACACACACACTAACATTCACTCAGAAACACACTGTCCACCTTTGCAGAGCTCCTTTATGTTGCCAAGTGTCTCAGCCTAAAACATTCTCTCCTCTGAGCTCCTGTAGCTCTCTGGTTCCTCCGTTGTAGATACCCAGCACTTTCTTTCTTTCTCTCTTTTCTTTTTTTTTGAGCCGCAGTCTCACTCTGTTGCTCAGGCTCGAGTGCAGTGTCGTGATCCCAGCTCACTGCACCTCCGCCTCGGCCTCCAAGCAGCTGGGATTACAGGCATTCACCACCATGCCCAGCCAATTCTTGTATTTTTAATAGAAATGTGGTTTTACCATGTTGGCCAGGCTAGTCTCAAACACCTGACCTCAAGTGATCTACCTGCCTTGGCCTTGCAAAGGGATTACAGGCGTGAGCCACCGTGCCTAACCCGATAGCCAGCACTATCTAACTAAAATCACAGCTATTTTTCCATAGGTTTCTTCTCTGCTAGGTTGTAGTCTTCTCAAAAGAGAAAGAATTACTAACAATTACCTATGTTTTCTATTTGTGTGTCTGTAGCAGAGTGTACACTACTGGCTGGGTGCGGTGGCTCACACCTCTAGTCTCAGCACTTTGGGAGGCTGAGGTAGGAGGATCACTTGAGGCCAGGAGTTCAAAACCAGCCTGGTCAACATAGCAAAGCCATGTCTCTGCAAAAAGGAAAAAAGAAAGGTGGTGTAGTAGCAAGGGCCTGTAGTCCCATCTGCTGGGGAGGCTGAGGCAGGAGGATCCCTTCAGCCCAGGAGATTGAGGCTGCAGTGTGCCATGATTGTGCACTGTGCTCCAGCTTTGGCGACGGAGTGAGGCCGTGTCTCCAAAATGTGTGTGTGCACGTATGCGTGCTACATAGTAGGTTCTCAATGACTGCTCAGTGAATGAAGAACAGAGGCCACCCAGATACTGCAGACTAGTTTTTACATACTTCTGGATTGCTAAGGTGAAAAGCAGATGTGAGTACCAGAAATTGGAATCCACAACCCGAAAATAATATGGTTCTCCTTTTTAAAGTGCAAATTTCGGCCGGGCACGGTGGCTCACGCCTGTAATCCCAACACTTTGGAAGGCCGAGAAGGGTGGATCTCCTGAGGTCAGGAGTTCGAGACCAGTCTGACCAATACGGTGAAACCCCGTCTCTAAAAAAAATAAAATAAAGTGCAAATTTCTTGCCAATAAAGAATAGACCATTCTCTCTTTCATTTTTTCTTTTTTTGAGACAGGGTTTCATTCTCGTAGCCCAGGCTGGAGTGCGGTGGCGCTATCTCGGCTCACTGCAACCTCCACCTCCCAGGCTGAAGCGATTCTCGTGCCTCAGCCTCCTGAGTAGCTGGGACTATGGCTATTCCTGACCTCAGGTGATCAGCCCACCTCAGCTTCCCAAAGAGCTGGGATTACAGGTGTGAGCCACCACACCCAGTCAAATAAACTGTCTTCACAAATCAGGATGCTACATCTAAGTCACTTTCCCCTGTCACGCTCTCATGATACCCTAAGAAAACCCATGGCCAATCCTCTCCCCAGAAATATGCACATGTACACATCCAGAAAAATACTTATGTATAAATTTACATTTTTATTGAGTAATAGTATCAAACTTACAAAAAGTTGCAAAAATATAATAAAAATAACATTAGATGCCGGGCGCGGTGGCTCAAGCCTGTAATCCCAGCACTTTGGGAGGCCGAGGTGGGTGGATCACGAGGTCAAGAGATCGAGACCATCCTGGTCAACATGGTGAAACCCCGTCTCTACTAAAAATACGAAAAATTAGCTGGGCATGGTGGCGCGTGCCTGTAATCCCAGCTACTCAGGAGGCTGGGGCAGGAGAATTGCTTGAACCCAGGAGGCGGAGGTTGCGGTGAGCCGAGATCGCGCCATTGCACTCCAGCCTGGGTAACAAGAGCGAAACTCTGTCTCAAAAAAAAAATAAAAAAATAAATAAATAAAAATAACATTAGAAACATCCACAGACTGGACGGCATGGGCGCGGTTGCCATTAAAGAGATTCAGCCAGCTGGGCGTGGCGGCTCACACCTGTAATTCCAGCACTTTGGAGGCCAAGGCGGGCGGATCACCTGAAGTCGAGATCGAGACCACCCTGGCCAACATGGTGAAACCTCATCTCTACTAAAAATAGAAAAATTATATGCCAGGCGCAGAGGCTTACACCTGTAATCCCAGCACTTTGGGAGGCCGAGGCCAGCCTGGCCAACATGGTGAAACCCTATCTCTACTAAACATACAAAAATTAGCCAGGCAGGGTGGCAGTCACCTGTAATCCCAGCTACTCGAGAGGCTGAGGCAGGAGAATCACTTGAACCTGGGAGGCGGAGGTTGCAGTGAGCCGAGATCACACCATGGCACTTCAGCTGGGAGACAGAGCAAGACTCCGTCTCATAAAATAAATAAATAAATAAATAAAAATAGAAAAAGTAGCCAGGCGTGGTGGCAGGTCCCTGAAATCCGAACTCCTCAGGAGGCTGAGGCATGAGAATCACTTGAACCGGGGAGTCAGAGGTCACCGTGAGCCGAGATCATGCCATGGCACTTCAGCCTGGGCAACAAGGGTGAAACTCCATCTCAAAAAAATTTGAAAAAATCAGTTAGCAGGCATGACATGTGGCCCTCAATCTCAATTGTAGGAGAAAATTTCTTTTTTATTAAAAATAAATATGTACCCAACTCCCCCCCAAAATAAAGAAATGTCTACTGGGCATCGTAGCTCGTGCCTGTAGTCCCGTCTACTCAGGAGGCTGTTGCAGGAGGATCTCTTGAGTCCAGGAGCCGGAGGCTGGAGTGAAGGCAGAGCCAGACCGGTCTCTTAAAAATAAATAAATAAATACATAAATACATAAATAAATAAGAGGTTAGGCGCGGTGACTCACACCTGTCATCCCAGCACTTTGGGAAGCTGAGGCGGGCAGATCACAAGGTCAGGAGTTCAAGACCAGCCTGGCCAACATGGTGAAACCCCATCTCTACTAAAAACACGAAATATAGCTGAGCATGGTGGTGGGTGCCTGTAATCCCAGCTACTCTGGAGGCTGAGACAGGAATATCGTTTGAACCCAGGAGGCAGAGGTTGCAGTGAGCCTAGATCACACCATTACACTCCAGCCTGGGCAACAGGGTGGGGCTCTGTCTTAAAAGAAAAAAAAAAAGAAACCTTCATATATCCTTTACCAGATTCACCTATTAACATCATTTGTTTTATGACTTTATTCCTCTGGCTTGCCCATTCTCTGTGTGTGCGAGCGCGTATGTGTATGAGTGTGTACATGTGTGCATAAAACTTGTTCTTGAAGCATTTGAGGGTGAGTTGCATATATTAAGTATTTACCATAAATATTTCAATGAGTATTTCTCAAGAATAGGATATTGTCCTATGTCATCATAGCAGTTATTACTTCATAAATGTACATGCTTTTTTCTAATTCACCATCTCTATTCCAATTTTGTTGGTTGATCTAATGATACCTTTTATAGCATTGTTTTTTCCTCCCGTACAGGGTCCAGTCATGAGGACGGGGTCCCCTTGATGGAATTACTGTCTTTACAAGAAGAGGAAGAGAGCCAGCCTTCTTTCCCTCCAGCGAGTCAGAATACAATGAGCAGGTGGCCCCCGTAACCCAGGAGGAGGGCTTTTGCCAGAACCTGGCTATGTTGGCCCCCCGATCTTGCTCTTGTAGCCCCCAGAGTGTAAGAAATCAGTGTCTGTTGTTTAAGCCACCCCAGTCTGTGGTATTTCATGATGGCAGCCCAAGTGTCTAAGATGGTCCTCTCCTCCCCTTACGGATGATGTAATAAAACCAGGCACAGTGTCTTTCTACCTGTAATCACAGCAATTCCGGGGCCAAGGAAGGAGGAGCATTTGAACTCAGGAGTTCATGACCAGCCTGAGCCATGGAGTGAGACTGCCAAAAACAAAATTAGCCTGACATGGTTGTGGGCACCTGTAGTCCCAGGTACTCCAGAGGCTGAGGTGGGAGGATTGCTTGGGCCCTGGAGATCAAGGCTGCAGTGAGCCATGATTATGCCACTGCACTCCAGCCTGGGTGGCAGAGTGGCACCCTGTCTCAATAATGATAATAATAATGTAATACTGATGAGGTAGGGCAATTTTTGCCCCAGTATCTAAAAGGTAGTAATACCCTGTGGGAGCGCTCAACCATAGTTTTTGGTTTAGATTGGGATGCACGTGACCTTAGGCAAACATCTTAATCTCTCTGTATGTCAGTATCAGCATCTTTAAACAGGGATGATAATACCACCCGACTTATAATGTTGTGAAGGTTAAAGATCCATGTGAAGTGCTTAGAAAAGTACCAGCACATAGTAGGCACTATATAAATGTTAGCTATTGTAGATAGAATATAAGCTCCATGAGGTCAAGGATTTTACTTCCTGATATACTCCCACTGCCTGGAAGAGTGTCCGCACAGAGTAAGACAATATCCCACAAAATGAGTGAAAAATGCAAAGAAGTCTCATGCCTGTAGTCCCAGCCACTCAGGAAACTGACAGGAAGATGGCTTGAGGCCAGAAGTTTGCAGCTGAGTGGGCTCTGACCGCAACTGGAAACAGCCACTGTGCTCCAGTCTGGGCAACAGAGAGACTAACATCTCTAAAACAAAGTAAAATAAAATTTAAAAAGGAAAAAACCAGCTTGGGCAACATGATGAAGCCCTGTCCCTACAAAGAATACAAAATATTTAAAAACTAGCAGGGCACGGTAGCACATACTTGCAGTCCCAGCTACTTGGGAGGCTGAGATGCGAGGACCACCTGAGCCCAGGAAGTTGAGGCTGCAGTGAGCCATGACGGCACCACTGCATTCTAGCGTGGGTGACAGAGTGAGACCCTGTCTCAGAAAAAGAAAGAAAAGAAAAGAAAAGAAAGAAAGAGAGAGAGAAAGGAAGGAAGGAAGGAAGGAAGGAAGGAAGGAAGGAAGGAAGGAAGGAAGGAGGGAGGGAAGGAGGGAGGGAAGGAAGGAAGGAAGGAAGGAGGGAAGGAAGGAAGAAATTAAATTCAAGAAATCGGAGAGACGCTGGAATTCTCCAGCTGATGTACAGTTTCCTACTTGGCTGGACGTTGACTGCAGCTGGCTGAGAACTCCTCAGCTCCTGATTAGGGCTGAACTCTTGAGGGATACTTTGCTCCTACTGGTTCAGGCAACCAGTTCCTCAGTTGGAGGCTTTGTTCTCTTACCACAGGACAGAAACACAAAGGCCAAAAGTCAGGTGCAGCTAACTAAGACAGACTGAACACGCTGGTTGATGGAAAAGCTTCCCCGGTCCTCACCTCCAGCAGACAGAGGGAGATAACCATACCTAGCCTGCCTAGCCTGCTGCCTTTTTTCAAAACAGTTTGACCTCTGTGTTTAATGACTTTAATTGCAGGGTAGGGGATCCTGAGCAGTAGGTTGCTCCGGGAGGTTTTGGGTTAGCAAATGGATATTCAAGGCAAGCAGTCTGTAGACTGAATGAACAGCGTGTCTCCTTCATACATGAGCTGTGTCCTCAGCAGGCTGAGGCGTAGAGACCAAGATTTCTGAAATCGATGTTTTCTACCCCTCGTCAGAAATATTAGCATCCTTGCTAAAAATGCAGGTTTCAGGGCTTCACTTCAGAACGGCTAAACCCGCATTGGCATTGGCAGGGGGTGGAGGAGAAATGAGGACGGCGTGTGAAGTGGAGCAGAGCAGGAATCTTTTTCTTATTATTGATAAAATTTATCTTTTAGGGTTGCTCTATGTTCATAGCAAAATTGAGCAGAAAGTGCACAGACTTCCCATATACCCCTTGTCACAACCTTCCCCACTGTCAATATCTGCACCACCACGTTTGTTATAATTTTTATTTATTTATTATTAATATTTGAGACAGAGTCTCACTGTGTCGCCCAGGCTGGAGTGCAGTGGCACAATCTCGGCTCACTCTGCCTCCCGTGTTCAAGCGATTCTCCTGCCTCAGCCTCTCAAGTAGCTGGGATTACAAGCATGAGCCACCACACCCGGCTAATTGTTGTATTTTTAGTAAAGGCAGGGTTTCACCATGTTGGCCAGGCTGGTCTCGAACTCCTGACCTCAGGTGATCCTCCCGCCTCGGCCTCCCAAAGTGCTGGGATTACAGGCGTGAGCCACCGCACCTGGCCTACATTTGTTATAATTGACAAACCTATATTGACACATCATTTTCACGCAGAGACCATAGCTTATATTAGGGTTCACTGTTGGTGTGGTACATTCCATGGGCTTATAATTATGGACACGATCCGTAATTGTAGTATCATACAGAATACTTTCACTCTTCTGAAAATCCTCTGTGCTGTGCCCATTTGTATTTATCCCTCCCTTCCCGTTCCAGCCCCTGGCAATCACTGATATATATATATTTTTTAAAACAGAGTCTTGCTCTGTCGCCTGTTGTGCAGTGGCACGTGCTTGGCTCATTGCAATCTCTGCCTCCCGGATTCAAGTGATATCCCTGCCTCAGCCCCCGAGTAACTGGGACTATGGTCGAGCATCACCATGCACAGCCAATTTTTTTTTTCTTTTTAATTTTTTTTTAAAATTTTTTTAAAAAGATGGGTTTCACATGTTGGTCAGGCTGGTCTTGAACTCCCGACCTCAGGTGATCCTCCTGCCTTGGGCTCCAAAGTGCTTGGATTACAGGCATGAGCCACAACGCCCGCCTTTTTTTTTTTTTTTTTTTTTAGTAAAGACAGCGTTTCACCATGTTGGCCAGGATGGTCTCGATCTCCTGACCTCGTGATCCACCCACCTCAGCCTCCCAAAGTGCTGGGATTACAGGTGTGAGCCACCACGTCCTGCCTGATCTTTCTACTGTCTCCATAGTTTTGTCTTTTCCAGGACGTCGTATAGCTGTAATCGTTCAGTATATAACATTTTCGGACTGGCTTCTTTTACTTCATAATATGTGTTTAAGGGTTCTCCGTGTCTTTTCATGGCTTGATAGCTCATTTCTTTTTAGAACTGAATAATATTTCATTGCCTGCCTGTACCACTGTTTATCCATTTACCTACTGAAGAGCATCTTAGCTGCTTCCAGGTTTTGGAATTATAAAGAAAGATGGCATAAACATCCATGGGCATGTTTTTGTATGCACATACATTTTCATGGAGTTGGTTTTGTTTTGAGTTTGGAGACAGGGTCTCGCTCTGTTGCCCAAGCTGGAGTGCAGTGGTACTAACATGGCACACGGCAGCCTCATCCTCCCAGCTCAGCCTCCACCTCACCCCGAGTAGCTGGGACTACAGGCATGCACTTTAATGCCCAGGTAATTTTTTAAATACTTCTTTGCAGAGACGGAATCATGCTGTGTTGCCAGGCCTGGTCTCAAGCATGTACGCTCAAAATCCCGCCACAGCCTCAGCTGGGATTAGAGGTGTGAGCCACCACACCCAGCTCTTATTAAGATCTTAATAAAATTGTAATTCATTTGGACAAATACCAAGGAGCAAGATTGCTGGATCATGTGGTAAGAGTATGTTTAGTTTAAACCTTCTTCCAAAGTGGCTGTACCATTTTGCATCCCCACCAGCAATGCATGAGAGTTCCTTTGCATCCCTACCAGCAATGCATGAGAGCTCCTGTTGCATCCCCACCAGCAATGAATGAGAGTTCCTTTGCACCTCTACCAGCAATGCATGACA
>NW_022436978.1:19447708-19453420 GCF_009761245.1 Sapajus apella
AGCAATGAATGAGAGTTCCTTTGCACCTCTACCAGCAATGCATGACAATTCCTTTGCATACCTACCAGCAATGCATAAGAGTTCCTTTGCATCCCCACCAGCAATGCATGAGAATTCCTTTGCATCCCCACCAGCAATGCATAAGAGTTCCTGTTGCATCCCTATCAGCAATGCATGAGAGTTCCTCTGCATCCCCACCAGCAATGCATGAGAGTTCCTTTGCATCCTACCAGCAATGCATGAGAGTTCCTCTGCATCCCCACCAGCAATGCATGAGAGTTCCTTTGCATCCTACCAGCAATGCATGGGAGTTCCTGTTGCATCCCCACCAGCAATGCATGAGAGTTCCTTTGCATCCCTATCAGCAATGCATGAGAGTTCCTCTGCATCCTACCAGCAATGCATGAGAGTTCCTGTTGCATCCCCACCAGCAATGCAGACAGTTCCTGTTGCATCCCCACCAGCAATGCATGAGAGTTCCTGTTGCATCCCCACCAGCAATGCATGAGAGTTCCTCTGCATCCCCACCAGCAATGCATGAGAGTTCCTGTTGCATCCCTGTCAGCAATGCATGAGAGTTCCTTTGCATCCTACCAGCAATGCATGAGAGTTCCTTTGCATCCTACCAGCAATGCATGAGAGTTCCTTCGCTCCACATCCTTGCCAGCATTTGGTGTTGTCAGTGTTCTATATGCTGGTCTTTCTAATACATGTGTAGTGGCATCATGTTGTTGTTTTAACTTGCAATTCCCTGAGGAGGACATGTGATGATGAACATCTTTTCATATGCTTACTTGGAATCTGTTTATTTTCTTTGGTGAAATGGCTATTCAGGTCTTTTGCCTATTTTAAAAATCAGGTTCAATTTTCTTATTGTCAAGTTTTAAGAGTTGTTTCTATATTTTATTATTATTATTTATTTATTTATTTTAAATAGAGATGGGGTGTCACCATGTTGGCCAGGCTGGTCTCGAACTCCTGACCTCAGGTGATCCACCCATCTCAGCCTCCCAAAGTGCTGGGATTACAGGCATGAGCCACCGTGCCCGGCCTATTTTATTATTTTTATTGTTTTTATTTTGCATTTTTTTGAGACAGAGTTTTGCTCTTGTTGCCCAGGCTAGACTGCAATGGTGCAATCTTGGCTCACTGCAACCTCCACCTGCCAGGTTCAAGCGATTCTCCTGCCTCAGCCTCCCGAGTAGCTGGGATTACAGTCATGCACCACCATGCCCAGCCAATTTTTTGTATTTAGTAGAGACAGGGTTTCATCATATTGGTCAGGCTGGACTTGAACTCTTGGCCTCAGGTGATCCACTTGCCTCGGACTTCTGAAGTGCTGAGATTACAGGCATGAGCCACAACACCTGACCGAGAGTCCTTTGTGTATTTTAAATAACAATACTTTATCAAATGTATATTTTGGAATTATTTCTTCCCAGGCTATGACTTTCCATTCTCTTGAGGAATCTGCCTTTTTAACCAGCTCGTTCATGCATGCAATAAAGCTTGAGGGTCACCCGACACCTAAGAGGTGAGGAAATATTATTCTCAACCATCAAAACATAACGATGCACTTTAGTTTTGCTTGTAAACACAATCCTATAAATAACACACATTATAAACATAATATAATTAGAAAATACATTGGTGAACTTGACACACACACACACACAAATCTTCATTAGCTCTCATCTAGTTTTATGAAAACGGATAGAGCATAAGAAAAGGTCAGGAGATCTGCATTCTAACAGGAATTTTACTACTAATTAGCCATATGACCCTAAACTGATCTTTTTCTGCGTCTCTAGATCCTAGTTTCCTTGGGTGTGAAATGGTGGGGATTCATGAGTTGAGCTTTAAAGTTCCCTGTGGTCCTGTGGCTTCATCAAAGCCAAGACAAGGAGCCTATTTCTAGCAATAAAAATCCTGAGTAAACATGGGTGGTACATATTAATAAGAAATGCCTTTGATTTGGCATCTTTTAGACTTTGGGTAACAATCCTCAGAGTTAGGATTTAATGCAGACTTGACTAATGCATAAATTAAGCAAGGTTAGCGTCCCCACCAAAGTGCCACTGTGGTCGGTAAAACAAACCCAGATTGATAATGGATAAATTTAAATGAGAAAGTGTGTGTGTGTATACACAATTACGTATAGGGCAGAACATAGAGAATTTCAGACTCAACAGACTTTGTGAATGCAAAGAGAAACAAAAATAGAAACCATGGAATAGCCAGATGGCTGAGCCTTCTATTTTTAAGCATAGCATGAGTTCTGTGGGAGTATGTCAATGAATAGCACTAGGAAAAATGTGATAACCTTTAGTGTTTCTGCGTTTTAAACAAAGCAGTATCATATAAGGTGTCAAATATCAAGGAAACTATGTAATGAAATAAAAGAAGTGAGTGCTTTTAAGTCCATCCAGCTCAGCCTTCAATATTACACCGTGATTCAAAGCACCAATCAAACGTTCTTCATGCTTGAAGCTTCGAGTTATTTACAATGACTGTAATATTTCCAAGAAACACCGAAGCTAGTAGGTGAAGTTTCCTTCCCCCGCCCCATATATCTACACTTAACTTCTTTTCAAATGCCCTGATAGAGTCATGGCATAACAAAACGTGACAGAATAAACACATCCCTGGGTCATCGATGAGCCAAACTTTGTGAAACATCTAAGAAAATGTGTTTGAAAAAGAACTGCACGGTTCAGAATTTTAGAGTAACTCACGAATCAGCGAACCCAGTCAGAAGATTACTCACTTAAGAATGATATAATTACTTTCAGTTTGCTTAAAGCCAGGGAAAAGTTGACACAGCGATTAAAGGAAAATGGGTGAAAAAAATAGAGTTACATTATACCGACTAAATTCAGGCTGTTCCAAGGATAGGCTCGAAGCCTATTTGAGGAAAGATTATCTTGACAAATTGGATAAACATTCTCTGCATGACAGGACGCTGATGGAGAGTCTGCTCTGCAAGCACACCTGCTGGTGCTCTGCTCAGTGTTTGACCAAGGTGTTCAGCTTGCCCGAGTTCTCCCAGGGGCTTTGTTTAACGTTTGGCAGGTAGAGGCAGAGCCGGGAGAGGCCTTGGTAACGGTTGTTGGGCTCTGCAGATGTCTTACCCCACCCCATCCCCACCCCCACCTCCCCATTTGGGTTAAAACAACTCTGGCTAGACCAGTCCACAAAAGGCAACACCAGACTTTAACAAACAGTTCATGCTTAAGGAGGCCTGCAGTCTAATGTTCCTAAGGCAAATAAAAATGGCAAATGCAAATAAATGCATCAACACCCCCCGTCTTTTTTGGCTTCCTTCCATAGTCAACTGGGATAGAGAGGTCAGGTCCAACACAGGGAATTACTATGGACGCAAACTTTCCAGCGCACCAAGCATCCTGGTGCCAGGGGAGAGGAAGCACGAATTCGGTGCATTTCTGCCCAAGGCCAGGCTTACCTGGGCCAAATGACTATAGATATGGACAGTCAGTGGCCTCCTGAAAGTTTCTGTAGCAGCTCTGGCATTGTCAAATTGTCTCAAAGTCTTGGGTAGCCTGAAAGTGCGTCTTTGCTATAACTTGGGATCCTTGGAAAGCAATCACCCTAGAGGCAGTAATTTGAGAATGGCTTCTTAGTGTTGGCCATTTGGTATTTTCTAGTGCTGCTCTATGACTCAGGGAAGCACTAATTTGGGGAGCAGTATACCTAGAAATGTCATTAGGCAGTGTGGGGATTTCCAACATATTCGGGACCCCCAGAGTGAAATGAACAACTTAGAACAATTTTGCATTTTGCTAGGTCAAATTGGTTCAACCAAAATTGCTTTGTGTCAGCTTGTTTTAAGCCTGAAGTCAACTTGTAGCTGATCCAGTGGTTCCAAGCATAGAGGCCTCACATTATCGTGATGGCTACATTGGTTAGAAATTGAGTTAGGAATAACAGTGGTTTTAATTTGTTAATTTTATAAGTCCTTGGGAAGTTATTCCTGGGTGCCAGGATGGGAAGCACCACGGAGCTCCACCCTCCACAAAGACCACTTTGCAATTTTCAAAGGAGAACTTCGGTTTTATAGATGCTAAAGCCACACTCTCACCTTCGACGTGAACACGCCTCCTGTCTCTCTCCACCTCATTTCTCTGCCCCTCCCCTTAGACTTTTCCAACAAATAAACAAACTGAATATTGTAAAAATCAAATCCTAGGAAAAAGCTAGAATGATGACCCTGCTTGATTCAAAGTCAGCTGACATTTAACGTGTGTCTACCGCATCCCTAGACATATCTTGTATAATCCTCACGCAGGGAAACAAGTATTATTTATCTTCACCTTAAGTATGTGAAATCTCAACCAGGCGCAGTGGCTCACGCCTGTAATCCCAGCACTTTGGGAGGCTGAGGTGGGTGGATCACCTGAGGTCAGGAGTTCAAGACCAGCCTGGCCATCATGGTGAAACCCCATCTTTTTTTAAAAGAAAAAAAAAAGTATGTGAAATCTGAAGTTTAGAAGACATTGAGTTACAAATCCAGGTTCACACAGCTAGAATGTCAAGAACCCAGGAGTTATTTTCAGTGACTTTGTGCTGGATTCAGTCCCAGGGCTCGTTTTCCCAAGACTACACTTCTATGTCTTTTAAAGATTGATAGGGTTGGCCAGGTGCGGTGGCTCACGCCTGTAATCCCAGCACTTTGGGAGGCTGAGGTGGGCAGATCACCTGCGGTCAGGAGTTCCAGACCAGCCCGGCCAACATGGAGAAACCCAGTCTCTACTAAAAATACAAAACATTAACCAGGCATGGTGGTGCATGCTTGTAATCCTAGCTACTTGGGAGGCTGATGCAGGAGAATTGCTTGAACCTGGGAAGCGGAGGTTGCAGTGATCCAAGATCATGCCATTGCCCTTCAGCCTGGGCAACAAGAATGAAACTCCATTTCAAAAAAAAAAAAAAAAATTGATAGAGTCAGTCAGGTGTGGTGGCTCATGGCTGTAATCCCAGCACTTTGAGAGGCCAAAGCGGGTGGATCACCTGAGGTCAGGAGTTCAAGACCAGCCTGACCAACATGGAGAAACCCCGTCTACTAAAAATACAAAATTAGCCAGGTGTGGTGGCAGGTGCCTATAATCCCAGCTACTTGGGAGTCTGAATCAGAAGAATTGCTTTAACCGGGGAAGCAGAGTAATGGAGGTAGTGGTGAGCCAAGATGGCACCATTGCACTACAGCCTGGACAACAAGAGCAAAACTCCATCCAAAAAAAAAAAATAGAGTCAAAGTTGATGATTTTTCCTGGTATTATTTCAGAGCATTAAAAAAAATGTTTTAGTGATATATGTTAATTATATGTTATTTTCTAAGCTTGACATTTGAAATAAATTTTAAATGTAGTTTACTGGCAATGGGAGGTGTTTTGGTGTTATTTGAATCTTAGTGGAAATCCTGCCTCTGGCTGTGTAATCATGAATTCATCACTTAACCTTCAGTGGCCTGTTTCTGAATCTGTAAAATGAAAAGAAAGATGGTTACCTCCCAGGGTTGAATTTATTTATGCTGCTATTTATCCTTAGACTTTTTCCGTCTCTCTTAGTGGACTATGAACTTCTGTTAAGCACGGACCTTGTCCTCATCATCTATGTAACCTTCATTTATTTCATTGGGTTGTGCATATACTATTTGTTGAGTAAATTTTTTTTTTTTTTTTTTTTTTTTTTTTT
>NW_022436978.1:19453520-19476919 GCF_009761245.1 Sapajus apella
GCCTGAACCCAGGAGGCGGAGGTTGCGGTGAGCCGAGATCGCGCCATTGCACTCCAGCCTGGGTTCAGGCAATTCTCCTGCCTCAGCCTCCTGAGTAGCTGGGATTACAGGCACACGCCACCATGCCCAGCTGAATTTTTGTATTTGTAGTAGAGACGGGGTTTCACCATGTTGACCAGGATGGTCTCGATCTCTCGACCTCGTGATCCACCCGCCTCGGCCTCCCAAAGTGCTGGGATTACAGGCTTGAGCCACCGCGCCCGGCCTTTGTTGAGTAAATTAATTATATGATTGCATTTGTCACATGTTAGGATCTCAATAAAAGTTTTATTTTCCTTTTTTCTTTTCTTTTTAAGGACTAATAAGGTGCTTATCAGAGAAGAGGAAAAAACTACTCAAATAGGCAGGACGCAGTGGCTCACACCTGAGGCCGAGGTGGGCGGATCACCTGAGACCGGGAGTTCGAGACCAGCATGACCAACGTGGGAAACCCCATCTCTACGAAAAATGCACAATTAGCCAGGCGTGGTAGTGTGTGTCTGTAATCCCAGCTACTCGGGAAACTGAGGCAGGAGAATCACTTGAACCCTGGAGGCAGAAGTTGCAGTCAACTGAGATCACACCATTGCACTCCAGCCTGGGCAACAAGAGTGAAACTCCATCTAAAAAAAAAAAAAAAAAAAAAAAAAAAAAAAATCTCAAATAATTTTAGGCAACTGTAAACAAAAGTGGAAGAGATACACAGCTATATCCTTTTTTGTGGAGGCAAAGGAGTCTCTTCAAGTGATCCATACTGGTGCAGGGAGGTGTCTCAACAGGTGCATCACAACACGATGCCACAAGACCAGGTCATAGAATGGAAGAGTCAAGGTCCAGATTATCAAAGAATTAAGAGAGCACATGGCCGGGTGTGGTGGCTCATGCCTGTAATCCCAGCACTTTAGGAGACTGAGGTGGGCGGATCACCTGAGGGCAGGAGTTCAAGACCAGCCTGGCCAACATGGTGAAACCCCATCTTTAAAATAGAAAAAAAAGAAAGAGCACAATGGACCATCTTCCCTATGTCTCAGAAATGCTGAAGTAGTTGAAGAATTGATCTTGCCATTCTCTAGGAATCACGTTCCTCTTTAATTCACCTGGCTGCTGCTGCTTCACCTCTGTGTAGGTATTGAGACTCTGCGTAGGGACAAAAAAAAAAGAAAAAGAAAAATGATTAAACACAAAAGAAGACAAAATATTTGCTCATGTTTTATACATAAGTAATATTGGGGGTCACACCTTTCCTGAGATCAGTCTGGATTCCAGAGCAGGTCTGATTTTAGAGAATACTAAAACATTTGCCTATCGGTCTTAAATTATTCAAATAGAGGCAGAGAAACGAAGAAAAGCCTATTGATTTGAGGGAACGAAAGCCTGAGGAGTTGGTTATGCAGGTGGTGTTCATGATGCCTTGGGCCAGTAACTTCAGCTATATATTATCATGGCCACCTGCTTCCTCCCTGGAAAACTAGAGAAGAGTGGGGATTGGTTCAACTCTGGTGTCAAAATATGTATGCGTGTGTTTGAGTGTGTGTGTGTGTGTGTGTTCGTGTGGGGGTGGGGGGAAGGTTTGTTTTTTTTTGTTTGGTTTTGGTTTTGGTTTTTTGAGACAGAGTCTCACTCTGTCACCCAGGCTGCAGTGCAATGGCTGATCTGAACTCACTGCAACATCTGCCTCTGAGGCTCAAGCAGTCCTCCCACCTCAGCCTCCTGAGAAGCTGGGACTAAAGTGCACACCCACCTAATTTTTGTAGGTTTTGTAGAGACAGGGTTTCAAACTCCTGGACTCAGGCAATCCATCTGCCTCAGTCTCCCACAGTGCTGGGATTACAGGCATGAGCCACCACACCCGGCCCTATTTAAATTAACTTCAATTAAAAATTCAGGGCCTAAGTTGCACTAACCACATTGCAAATGCTAAATAGCCACATTTCCACTTACTATCATATTAGACAGTGTAGATATAGATCATTTTCACCATCTCCGAAAAGTTTATTGAGCAGCACTGTCTAATGCAGGGAATCGCCTCATCTATTTAACTCTGAGTCTCTAGACCTGTCTGCAGTATACGCCCATCTACCTTCCCCTTTGTGCCGATGGAAGAAGTGTTCCCAATCTGTCAGAGGACGAGCCCCTCCACGTGTCATCCGCATCACCGTTTCTCTCACCAACTCAAGGGCCTTGCTTTCTGTCTCACCATTCCGTATGGTAATTTTCCCCCTTTCTACTGACTTATTATTATTGACAAAATGTCAGATCTTTTAAAAAATAATATTCCAGGCCGGGCGCGGTGGCTCAAGCCTGTAATCCCAGCACTTTGGGAGGCCGAGGCGGGTGGATCACGAGGTCAAGAGATCGAGACCATCCTGGTCAACATGGTGAAACCCCGTCTCTACTAAAAATGCAAAAAATTAGCTGGGCATGGTGGCGCGTGCCTGTAATCCCAGCTACTCAGGAGGCTGAGGCAGGAGAATTCCCTGAACCCAGGCGGCGGAGGTTGCGGTGAGCCGAGATCACGCCATTGCACTCCAGCCTGGGTAACAAGAGCGAAACTCCGTCTCAAAAAAAAAAAAAAAAAAAAAATATTCCTCAGTTGGGGTGGGGGAAAATTTTTTAAAAGTAAAAATAAAAAATAATATTTCTCACTTCTGAGAAATGAAATAGACTGACTTTTTTTTATTACTCCTGCTAAGTACAATGGAAAAATTCTGGAAATTTTATATATAAATATATCTATACATAATATATAGATATATGTAGATATTACATATATATTTACATCAATATTATATATAAAATATATTGATAAGATATATATCTATATCCATATCTATCTATCTATCTATATATCTCAAGGCTCAGCTCAGAAAGGTGGAGGGAAAAGACAGGCTGGCTAGAACACTTGGAACCCAAAGGAAAAACACATCAATGAATTTCATGGGTTTTCTTTTTTTCTTTTCTTTTTTTTTAGACAGCGTCTCACTCTCGCCAGGCTGGAGTGCAGTGGCACGATCTGGGCTCACTGCAACCTCCAATTCCCTGGTTCAAGTAATTCTCCTGCCTCAGCCTCCAAAGAAACTGGGATTACAGGTGCACCCCAGGACGGCCAGCTGAGTTTTGTATTTTTAGTAGAGACGATCACCATGTTGGCCAGGCTGGTCTCAATCTCCTGACCTTGTGATCCGCCTGCCTCAACCTCCCAAAGTGCTGGGATTACAGGCGTGAGCCACTGCACCCGGCTCCTGGGTTTTCTTTTTGCCTCAAATATCTCAGACTTGGAGCAGAACAAGCTGGCAACCTAGAAATGCTAATAAATGCAGACAAAACCACCCCAACAAAAACCTGCTCTCTCTTGCCAAAGAACCAGGAAAGGGGCAGCCTAGCAAAACAGAGGAGTTTTAGATAATAGCCGCTTCACTCCAGCCAAACACCACAGAAAAACTGCGGCACCACCTCCACAGCAGCCAGCAAAGGCCAAACAGGGACCTAGAATTTCACCCTTTTGAGACCGTGGGAGATGCCATGGCACCCACACTGGGACGGTGTCAGGGAAGGCCAAACATCTCTACCAACCCGTAACAAGACTACTCCCAGCCCAGTTTTCCGTAGAGACACCTAAGGATTCTAGACTTTCACCCCCACCTGGCAGTAACAAGCATTCCTCCTCATCGCCACTGAACAGGGCAGAGGAAAGCCCAGTGGGGAGTCGGGATATTCGCCACCACCGTGGTAGCAAGGCCACTGACGGGGCCACTGACAAGGCCACCACAGCATCGGTGGAGACCATACCAGGAGCTGCAACCTCCCGTGACTTAGTAACAGGGAGCACCCCCATCTCAGGTATAAACAGAGCGTAATGATTAAGTGGGATTTTTTTTTGGCGGGGGTGGGGGACGAAATCTCGTTTTGTGGCCCAGGCTGGAGTGCAGTGGCACCATCTCGGCTCACTACAACTGCTGACTCCAGGTTCAAGCAATTCTCTTGCCTCAGCATCCCGAGTAGCTGGGATTACAGGTGCACGCCACCCACCCCCGTATCCCCGGCTAATTTTTTTGTACTTTTAGTAGAGATGGGGTTTTACCATGTTGGCCAGGCTGGTCTCAAACTCTTGACCTCAAGTGATCCGCCCACCTTGGCCTCCCAAAGTGCTGGGATTAAGGGGTGAGCCTGAAGCTGGACTTCTAAGTCAGGATGGCAGTGATGAGGCGGCACTCTTCCTTCCCTTGCAAGAGAGATGTCAGGGAAAGACAAATAAAACAGAATTTTGGCCGGGCGTAGCGGCACACGCCTGTAATCCAAGCACTTTGGAGGCCAAGGCGGGTGGATCACCTGAGGTTGGGAGTTCAAGACCAGCCTGACCAACATGGTGAAACCCCGTCTTTAAAAAAACAGAATTTTTAAATAAGATGCAGTCTCAAAACATAATATGAAAATATCTGATTTTCTTTCTTTTTTTTTTTGAGACGAAATCTTGCTCTGTCTCCAGGCTGGAGCTCAGTGGTGCAGTCTCAGCTCACTGCAACCTCTGCCTCCCGGGTTCAAGCGATTCTTCTGCTTCAGCCTCCCAAGTAGCTGGGACTACAGGCGCATGCCAAATGCCCGGATAATTTTTGTATTTTTAGTAGAGACAGGATTTCACCATATTGGCCAGGATGGTCTCGATCTCTTGACCTCGTGATCCACCTGCCTCGGCCTCCTAAAGTGCTGGGATTATAGCCTGGCCTGAAAATATCTGATTTTCAATGAAAAATCACTCATCTCGGGAACCAGGAAGATTTCCTAAAAAAAAAAAAAAAAATACAATCAGTAGATTCCAATTATTCCAGGATAACAGAGACATTAGAATTATCTCACAAAGATTTTAAAGCAGGCATGGTAAAATGCTTCAGTGAGGCCAGGTACAATGGCTCACCCCTGTAATTCCAACACTCTGGGAGGCTGAGATCCAGATTCTTTAGGAATATAGACATCGAGGCCGGGCGTGGTGGCTCACGCCTGTAATCCAAGCACTTTGGAGGCCAAGGCGGACGGATCACCTGAGGTCAGGAGTTCAAGACCAGCCTGACCAACATAGTGAAACCCCATCTTTAAAAAAAAAAGTAAAAAATTAAAAAAAAAAAAGGAATATAGATATCGAAATTTTTAAACAATTTGAAAAATTTAATAAATTAAATTAAATTATTTAATAAATAAATTTATGTATTAAATAAATTTAATAAATTATATTAAGTAGAATTAACAAATTTTGTTAGCAAACAGAATTCAGTAATCTATAAAAGTAATATAGGCTGAGAGACCAGCCTGGCCAACATGGTGAAACCCAGTTTCTACTAAAAATTCAAAAATTGCTGGGCGTGGTGGCTCACGCCTGTAATCCCAGCACTTTGGGAGGCCAACGCAGATGGATCACCTGAGGTCAGGAGTTCGAGACCAGCCTGACCAATATGTTGAAACCCATCTCTACTAAAATTACAAAAATTAGCCGGGCATAGTGATGTGTGCCTGTTTTCCTAGCTACTCTGGAGTCTGAGACAGGAGAATCGCTTGAACCCGGGAGGCAGAGGTTGCAGTAAGCTGAGATCACGCCACCGCATTCCAGCCTAGGTGACACAGCTAGACTCCATCTTAAAAAAAAAAAATACAAACATTAGCTGGGTGTGGTGATGCACACCTGTAATCTCAGCTACTGAGGTGGGAGAATTGCTTGAACCCAGGAAGCAGAAGTTGCTGTGAGCCGAGATCGCACCATGCACTCCAGCCTGAGAGACAGAGCAAGACTCCATCTCAAAAAAAAAAGTAATATAATGTAAAGGTAATATATAACAAGAGCTACACACATGACCAAGAGAGATTTATTTCAGGCATGCAAGGTTGATTCAATACTTAAAAATTAGCTGGGCAGCCGGGCGCGGTGGCTCAAGCCTGTAATCCCAGTACTTTGGGAGGCCGAGGCGGGTGGATCATGAGGTCAAGAGATCGAGACCATCCTGGTCAACATGGTGAAACCCCGTCTCTACTAAAAATACAAAAAATTAGCCGGGCATGGTGGCGTGTGCCTGTAATCCCAGCTACTCAGGAGGCTGAGGCAGGAGAATTGCCTGAACCCAGGAGGCGGAGGTTGCGGTGAGCCGAGATCGCGCCATTGCACTCCAGCCTGGGTAACAAGAGCGAAACTCCGTCTAAAAAATAAATAAATAAATAAAATTAGCTGGGCACAGAGGCTCACACCTATAATCCCAACAGTTTGAGGGGCCAAGGCATAAGGATCACTTGAGCTCAAGGGTTCAGGACCAGCCTAGGCAACGTAGTGAGACTTTATCTCTGCTGAAAATTAAAGCATGGCTGGGCACGGTGGCCTGTGCCTGAAGTCCTAGCTACTCAAAAGGCCGAGGTGGGAGGATAACTTGAGCCCTGGAGACTAAGCCTGCGGTGACTCATGATGCCACTGCCCTGCAGCCTGGAAGACAGAGACAGACCCTATCTCAAAAAAAATTAAAAATATAAAAATTTGCAAACTAATTATAAAACCCACCATATTAACAGGTTAAAAAAATTACATGATTATATTAATGGATACAGAAAACTCTTATGACAAAATTCAATACCTATGTATGATTTCAAAAACTTTTGGAGGCTGGGAACAAATATATATATAAAACATATATATAATATGTATCACATATTAAAAATGCAAATATATATTTGTATATATAAGGATATATTATATAACATAGATAATATATATATTAAAAATACAAATATATATATATTTGTATTCAGGAGGCTGAGGCAGGAAAATTGCTTGAACCTGGGAGGCAGAGGTTACAGTGAGCCGAGATCGCACCATTGCACTCCAGCCTGGGCAACAAGAGCAAAACTTAGTCAAAAAAAAAAAATTAAAGGCTAAAATTGATAAGATTATAATGATTGAACATGGGCGGAGGCAGAAATTAAAAGAAGGAAGTAGTCCATATCGCCTCCTAAATGTCCGTCTTCAATAACCAGGTAGGTGGTGTGGGGAAAAGGGATGTGTTCATGAGAGAGGTTTTGCATTATAAGGAGTAGATTGTGGAAAATCAAGAAAATTAACGTGATCCATTCTGGTATGCCTGGGAGTGGTGAAGGCAAGGAGAAGTAAATGAGAGGAGTCCCTTGGAGGGTTCTTCCAGTCAAAACAGTTGGTGAATCACTGCTACCTTGGGTTTAAACAAGAAGCACTCCAATGCTAGAACTCAAATGAACGCTGATGGTGATGCCAAGAAAAAAGCCCCTCTGGGCGCGGTGGCTCCGGCCTGTAATCCCAACACTCTGGGAGGCCGAGGAGGGCGGATCACTTGAGGTCAAGAGTTCAAGAGCAGCCTGACCAACATGGTGAAACCCTGTCTACACTGAAGACACAAAAATTAGTTGGGCGTGGTGGAGGCTGCGGTGAACCAAGATCATGCCACTGCACTCCAGCCTGAGCGAAAGAGTAAGACTCAGTCTCAAAAAAAAAAAAAAAAAAAAAAGGCCCCAATATCAATCCTTGTCCCCAGAATGCTATCAATCTATCATTAAAACATACTGGTTTTTGGCCAGGCGCAGTGGCTCATGCCTGTAATCCCAGCACTTTGGGAGGCCGAGGTGGATGGATCACTTGAGGTCAGGAGTTTGAGACCAGCCTGGCCAACTCCTAGCTGTTGTGAAACAACAGGCATTGTGAAACCCGTCTCCAATAAAGACACAAAATTTAACTGAATTTGGTGCCAGATGCCTGTAATCTCAGCTGCTCAGGAGGCTGAGGCAGGAGAATTGCTTGAACCCAGGAGGTGGAGGTTGCAGTGAGCGGGGAGCGCGCCACTGCACTCCAGCCTGGGCCACAGAGCAAGACTCCATCTCAAAACACACACACACACACACACACACACACACCAAAAAACTGGTTTTCAAGAAATCAGCAAAGAGAAGACACTGGCAGTTCAGACTCGAAGTGGCCAAAGGCAGAGTACGGACGGCACTGTGGTGAGTTGCTGTGCTCACGTCTGCTTTTCAAACAGTCGCTGTCCTCCCCCTTTTGCATCTGAACAAGGAACAAGGAAATACCACGTATGTGACATAACAGGATGCCAGCAGAGAGGCCTCGATCACTGTGTAAAATATGCACAACCCTCTTCTGTCAGGTCCACATGGTCTTAGCCCGTGTGATTCTCTTCCCCTGAACTCACCTCTCTTTACCTCTCATCATCCTGCATCTCCCTAGAGCACGTGGCTCTATCCCTCACGTCCCAGCTTTCTCATTAATTGGGTGGTTTATGGTGTTTCCATTTGAGGATAACAGAGATAAAATGTCCTTTAAAAAAAAAAAAAAAGCTGGGTGCAGTGTCTCACGCCTGTAATCCCAGCACTTTGGGAGGCCGAGGTGGGTGGATCACCTGAGGTCAGGAGTTCAAGACCAGCTTGCCCAGCATGATGAAACCCTGTCTCTACTGAAAATACAAAAATTAGCTGGGCAGCAGCGGTGCATGCCTGTAATCCTAGCTACTCAGGAGGCTGAGGCAGGAGACTCGCTTGAACCTGGAGGCAGAGGTTTCAGTGAGCTGAGATGGCGCCACTGCACTCCAGCCTGGGCAACAGAGCGAAACTCCGTCTAAAAAAAAAGTGTTCTCCTATTACAGGTACCCCTTTGCTGATCAAGAAGTTTTCATTTGCCTCCATGTACAGGCAACTGTGAGCTTTCCTTCTGCTGTTTGCAGTCTTAGTCACAACCCCATGGAAGGATTAGGTGCAAATGTCACTCTGCTGTTTCCTTCAGTAGATTATGTGAGTATAAATTGGATTGTGTAAGTGCATAGTAGCTCTTTCCCTTCAATGCTAATACAGCAAGCTGTATTTGAGATCTTTTTTAAAATTTCCTTCAGAAGGATAGAATGAGAAAGCAAGGAGTCACAACTTTCTTTCTCTTGGCAAGCAGAAATATTGAACTGAGAAGCTTGCCAAACTGCCAATCTCTGTATGAAATGTATCCAATAACCTGGGGATTAAAATTCACGATGCCCACTGACTGTGGAGCTTATTGGAAACGATTTCTTTATGAAGATTTCTTTTTCTTTGTTTTTAGATGGAGTCTCTCTCTGTCGCCCATGCTGGAGGGCAGTGGTGCCATCTCGGCTCACCGCAGCCTCCTCCTCCCAGGTTCAAGCGATTCTCCTGCCTCAGCCTCCTAAGGAGCTGCTCTTATCTGTGTTTCCCTCTTACTTTATATCAGTGTTTATATATATATATCTTTCTTTTTTTTTTAGATGGAGTCATACTCTGTCACCAGGCTGGAGGGCAGTGGTGTGATCCTGGCTTGCTGCAACCTCCACCTCCCGGGTTCAAGTGATTCTCCTGCCTCAGCCTCCTGAGCAGCTGGGATTACAGGCGCCCGCCAATGTGCCTGGCTAATTTTTGTATTTTTAGTAGAGACAGGGTTTCTCCTTCTTGGCTAGGCTGATCTTGTACTCCTGACCTCGTGATCCACCTGCCTCGGCCTCCCAAAGTGCTGGGATTACGGGCATGAGCCCCCGCGCCTGGCCATTATATACATATATCATATAGTTATTAGTTTACCTGCTTTGTCTCTGCTTTTTCTTTCAAAATCAAGATGCTTTGTTAATTATTCAGCAACCAACATAGTGCCCCACATAGAGGAGACAACTGTTTATGTCAGTATTAGGAGTTAAGACATGCTTTCCTTTATTCATTTATTTATTCATTCATTTCTCGGGGACCACACGTCCCAGGCTCTCAGGATCTAGTTAGTGAATAAGATGAAGGTGGCAGCCATCATATAACTTACATTACAGTGTAGGAAACAGAAACAGGGTAATAAACAAAAGAAGCAAATTAACAAACAAGATAATTACATGTTGAGATTATTGCTGGGAAAAAAATCTAAAGAGACGGATGGGAAAGAGTCAGCCTGTGGAGGCCAGCCTAGACAGGGGGGTCAGGAAGAGACCCCGAGAAGCTGACACTTGAGCTGAGATTTGAAAGATTTGAAAGTGCAGAAGTGGGAACGGGACTGACTTGTTCAAGGAACAAGAAAAAAGACCAATGCAGAGTGAGGAGGGCTGAGCAGTATCAGTCAACGTGGGAAAACGGGCCCCAGGACACGGGACCTCGCTAGGATACAGTAAGGAGTTTAGCTTTTACTCTGAACAGCAGAAGTCCTTCGAGCGTTTTAAATAAGGGAGTGGCTTGGATCTGATTACAAATGTAAGAAATGCACATTTGTCCTTGTAGACAGTGGATTAGAGAAGAACAAGAGGGAAGATCAGGGAGCCGATGAAGGGATTACTCCAGAATTCTCGGCCAGAGGTGATGATCGCTTGCGGGTAGGAGGGCAAAGGTGGGGATAGAGAGAAGCAGATAAAGCAGAGATGTCATCTGGAGGTCAAATTAAAAGGCCTGGGCGGTTATTCTAATGTGCGTGGAGCTAGGGGGAGATAAGGTCAATGAAGTAGTAAGAACTACCCTGAGTCAGGCATGGTGGCTCACTGCTGTAATCCCAGCACTTTTGGAGGCCAAGGCAGGAGGATCACTTGAGCCCGGGAGTTTGAGACCAGCCTGAGCAACACGGCAAAACCTTGTCTCTACAAAAATAAAAACCCGCCGGGCATGGTGGCTCACACCTGTAATCCAAGCACTTTGGTGGCCAAGGTGGGCGGATCACCTGAGGTCGGGAGTTCAAGACTAGCCTGACCAACATGGCGAAACCCCATCTAAAATAAATAAATAAATGAAACCTATGTACCTGTAGTCCCAGCTACTTAGGAGGCTGAGCTGGGAGGTTTGCTTGAGCCCAAGAGTTTGAGACTATAGTGAGCTATGACTGTGCGACTGCACTCCAGCCGGGGTGACAGCAGGACCCTGTCTCAGAAAAAGGAAGAATGACCCCTGATGTTTTGGGTTGCTAAAGGGTACACATTGGTGGTATTAATTAAGTTAGTGAGGAAGCTTTTGGGACCAGATTTTGTGTAGTGGGCTGGAGGAGAGGTAGTGACTAGAATGAAAAGCTCTGGGCCAGGCGTGGTGGCTCACCCCTGTAATCCCAGCACTTTGAGAGGCCGACGCAGGTGGATCACCTGAGGTCAGGTGTTCAAGACCAGCCCGGCCAACATGGTAAAACCCCGTCTCTATTATAAATACAAAAATCAGCCAGATGTGGTGGCAGGTGCCTGTAATCCCAGCTACTCAAGAGGTTGAGGCAGGACAATCACTTGAACCGGGGAGGCAGAGGTTGCAGTGAGCCGAGATCATACCACTGCACTCCAGCCTGGGTGACAGAGCAAGACTCCATCTCAAAAAACAAACAAACAAGGAAAGCTCTGTTTTGGTTGGAATGTGTATTAGACATCCAGGAGAAGCTGTCAAGAATTAGTAAATAACTAAGTGGTAGAGAAAGAGAGGCTGAAAAGAGTCATAGAGTTATACAGGTGCCAAGTGTTAGGGCCACCCAC
This sequence comes from Sapajus apella, assembly GCF_009761245.1. Classification (NCBI taxonomy): domain Eukaryota; kingdom Metazoa; phylum Chordata; class Mammalia; order Primates; family Cebidae; genus Sapajus; species Sapajus apella. The sequence goes on from NW_022436978.1 coordinate 19,465,040, forward strand.
GTCTGTCTGACTCATAAACACTAAGCTAAGAATATGCAAATTGCCAATTTTTTCTTTTAGGTACAGCTAGAAAATAAGTACAAAACATTTGGGAATAGAAAGGTAAAATACGTGGTAAAAAATAATAATTATAACAATTTTTTGGCTGGGCATGGTAGCTCACGCCTGTAACCCCAGCACTTTGCAAGGCCGAGGCAGGTGGATCATGAGGTCAGGAGTTTGAGACCAGCCTCACCAATGTGGTGAAAGGCCGTCTCTACTAAAAATACAAAAATTAGCTGGACGTGGTGGCGCACACCTGTAATCCCAGCTACCTGGGAGGCTGAGGCGGGAGAATCTCTTGAACCTGGGAGGCAAAGAGTGCAGTGAGATCTCACAATTGCACTCCAGCCTGGGCAGCAGAGCATGACTCCGTCTCAAAAAATAATAGTAAATACAAATTTTTTTTACAAATAATAAAATTTGTTTTGGGTCCCTCCCGCCACCACCACCAGCACAATCTTAAAAGAAAGAAATAAAATGAAACAAAATAACCTCTGTCCTGGGATCTAGTTAAGGGCACACAGCTCTGGGGCAGGTTGGGTTCAGTTGATGTCTCTACCACTTACCATTGTATGACCCTGCATAGGTTTCCTCAAAGCCTTGTACCTCAGATTCTGGTCTAGAAAATATTCTAAAATAGGGCACACCTTCCACCTTCAAGCATTATCATGGGGGCTGTTGAGTTAATTTGTATGACAAGGGTTTCCAATACTGCTGACACACACTGAGAGTCGGGGAGCATGAGTTATAATCCAAGCTTCTGCAAGGAGGGGCTGCCCCAGCAATGCTGAATTACTTTCAATTATCCAAAGAAGCCAAGATTTCCTTCCACTGGGTCTTTTCCCAGTTCTACTTATCCTGAGATGTAAGTATTGCTAAAAACCACCATGCTATGGAAAATCATACAATAAAAACCATAACGCTTATGGGAAGGTGGGCTGGCACAAAAAGACATTTTTAGTGACACGTTAAAAAATATAAAAAATTAAGACATTTTTGTGCATTACATAACACTGTCAAGAGAGTGAAAAGTTAATAGTTTCTACAAAGGTTACAACTCATTTAACCTTTGTATAAACTATAATTACTCCCATTTCGTAGATTTCAAAATTGAGTACAAACCTGGGACTTTAAATAGTCTGGTTATAGAGCGTGTGCTTTTTAATTTTTTTAATTTTTTTTTATTTAAAGATGGGGTTTCACCATGATGGCCAGGCTGGTCATGAACTCCTGACCTCAGGTGATCCACCGACGTCCGCCTCTCAAAGTGCTGCGATTACAGGCGTGAGCCACCGCGCCCGGCAGAGCTTGTGTTTGTAATGACTATATAACACTCGGTAAAGACACTCAGATTTGAACTTTTTTTTTTTTTCTGAGACAGGGTCCCACCCTGTCGCCCAGGCTGGAGTGCAGTGGCGCTATCTCAGCTCACTGCAACCTCCGCCTCCTGGATTCAAGCGATTTTCCTGCCTCAGACTCCTGAGTAGCTGGGACTATAGGCATGCATCACCAGCTAATTTTTGTATTTTTAATAGAGATGGGGTTTCACCATGCTGGCCAGGCTGGTCTCAAACTCCTGGCCTCAAATGATCTGCCCGCCTGGCCTCCCAAAGTGCTGGGATTACAGACCTGAGCCACCGCACCTGGCCTGAAACTGCAGTGAGCCGAGATTATGCTATTGCACTTCAGCCTGGGTGACAGGGCAAGAGAAGAAAGAAAGAGAGAAAGAGAGAAAGAGAGAGAGAGTGAGAGAGAGGAAGTGAGGGAGTGAGAAAGGGAGGGAGGGAGGGAAAGAGAAAGAAAGAGGGAGGGAGGGAGGGAAGGAAGGAAGGAAGAAGGAAGGAAGGAAGGAAGGAAGGAAGGAAGGAAGGAAGGAAGGAAGGAAGAAGGAAGGAAGGCAGGCTCTCTCTTACAATCTGGACATAAAGTCTCCCAGTGCATATTTTAATACTGGATAGTGGGAAGGAGGCATTAAGAAACTGACATTTGTTGAATGTCTATAATTTGTCAGGTAATGTGCTAAGCAATTCGGAAGTATGATCTCATTTAGTTCTCAAAATAACACTGTAAGGTGAGTATTCGCATCAGATGAGTAAACTATTCAAAGAGGTTATGTAACTTATTCGTCACGCATGTGTAAGCTGGAGAGAAAAGTGTTCAAACAAGGTCCTCTGATTCTAAAATCAGATTCTTTTTAGTTTTTCATTTGTTTGTTTGTCAGTTTTGTCAATGCTACCTCCAGAGAGAACGCTTATGAATTAATACATTTACTCCACAGAGATTTATTTAGCATGATCACATGCCAGGCATTTTGCTGGCCCCTAGGGATATAAAGATAAGCTTGATTAAAATCACCCCTCACAGGGCTAACAGTATAGCTAGGAAGACAAAAAACTGGGGTAATTTAAATCTTCAACATGGCCAGGCGGAGTGACTCACACGTGTAATCCCAGCACTTTGGGAGGCTGAGGCAGGAGGATCACTTGAGGCCCAGAGTTAAAGGGCAAGCTGGGCAACACAGCAAGATCCCTTGTCTCAAACAAACAATCAAATAAATAAACCTTCAACACATCATATGGTTCAGGCCTGCTGTGGTGGCTCATGCCTATAATTCCAGCACTCTGGGAGGCCAAGGCGGACAGATCACCTGAGTTAGGAAGTTCAAAACCAGCCCGACCAACATGGAGAAACCCCATCTCTACCAAAAATACAAAACTAGTTGGGCTTGGTGGCGTGTGCCTGTAATCCCAGCTACTCAGGAGGCTGAGGCAGGAAAATTGCTTGAACCCAGCACGCAGAGGTTGCTGTGAGCCAAGATCATGCCACTGCACTCCAGCCTGGGCAACAAGAGTGAAACTCTGTCTCAAAAAAAAAAAAAAGATTCCACTCCTTCTTGAATTTCACCGTATTCCAAGTGCTCCTCTGCATTCACTCAGACTCCAGTTCCAATCTTCCTCCCCACGTCTCTCCTACCACTTTATCTGAGACCCTCCACGCCGGAAACACTGAACCCTTCCCAGCAATCCCCTAAATTATATTCTTTCTTCTTTCTCACTTTTCCATTTCCCCACACCTTCGTACATTCTTCCCATTTTGTCCTTCCCTATCTTTTAGGAAAAATAGATTTAAAATGAAGTTGGGGTGAGTGATTTCTAGTAAGAAAGGTCTCTTTTTTTTTTGAGACTGAGTCTAGCTCTGCTGCAGGGCTGGAGTGCAATGAAGTGATCTCTGCTCATTGCAACCTCCGCCTCCCAGGTTCAAGCAATTCTCCTGCCTCAGCCTCCTGAGTAGCTGCGATTACAGTCATGTGCCACCATGCCCAGCTGAGTTTTTGAATCCTTAGTAGAGACAGGGTTTCATCATGTTGGCCAGGCTGGTCTCAACCTCCTGACCTCCTGATCTACCCGCCTCAGCCTCCCAAAGTGCTGAGATTACAGGCGTGAGCCACCACATCTGGCTTTTTTTAGTTTCTTTTTTTTTTTTTTTTTTTTGAGACTGATTCTCGCACAATCATCCAGGCTGGAGTGCAGTGGTGCAATCTTGGCTCACTGCAAACTTTGCCTCCGAGGTTCAAGCAATTCTTGTGCCTCAGCCTCCCGAGTAACTGGGATTACAGGTGCCCACCATCACACCTGGCTAATTTTTGTATTTTTAGTAGAGATGGGGTTTCACCATGTTGGCCAGGCTGGTCTGAAACTCCTGACCTCAAATGATCCACTTGCCTTGGCCTCCCAAAGTGCTGGGATTGCAGGCGTGAGCCACCACACCCGGCTCTTCTCTAATAAAATATTCTTACTCATCTTTCTCGCGTTTACCTTAATAAATGTTCAGTAAATATTGATAGTATTTTAGTAGAGAAAATAAGACATTACGTAAACACTGTGGTACAGTGGCAGAACTGTCAGTCTTCAACTGAATTAGAAAGTTGTCGATACTGAAGACATTTCAGAATCCTTCTTTTTTTTTTTTTTTTGAGACGGAGTTTCGCTCTTGTTACCCAGGCTGGAGTGCAATGGCGCAATCTCGGCTCACCGCAACCTCCGCCTCCTGGGTTCAGGCAATTCTCCTGCCTCAGCCTCCTGAGTAGCTGGGATTACAGGCACGTGCCACCATGCCCAGCTAATTTTTTGTATTTTTAGTAGAGACGGGGTTTCACCATGTTGACCAGGATGGTCTCTATCAGAATCCTTCTTATGCCTTTGAAAATAATATTTCTGCCAGGCGCGGTGGCTCACACCTGAAATCCTAACACTTTGGGAGGCCGAGGTGGGTGGATCACCTGAGGCCAGGAGTTCAAGACCAGCCTGGCCATCATGGTGAAACTCCATCTTTAAAAAAAAAAAGCAAAAGAAAGAAAATAATATTTCTACAGATTGGGCAAAGGTAGAAGTAGGTGAAAGGCAATTCCTTTATCTTTCTCTTTCCAGGTCTTACAGGACTTATTTAACAATTAATTAAAAATTTAAATAAAAGAAAACCACAGTAAAAACTTAGTATCAAAACGCATAAATGAAAAAAGATTTTTTTGCTGACCCTTGCTGGATCATCCAGAGTTACTTCTCAAAGGTAAACTTGTATTTCTTTCTTTCTTTTTTTTTTTTTTTGAGACAGAGTTTTGCTCTTATTGCCCAGGCTGGACTACAGTGTCATGATCTCGGCTCACCGCAACCTCTGCCTCCTGGGTTCAAGCAATTCTTCTGCCTCAGCCTCCCCAGTAGCTTAGATTACAGGCATGTGCCACCACACCAGGCTAATTTTGTATTTTTAGTAGAGACAGGTTTATTCCGTGTTGATCAGGCTGGTCTCGAACTGCCGACCTCATGAGATCCACCCGCCTTAGCCTCCCAAAGCTCTGGGATTACAGGAGTGAGCTACCTCACCAGTGATCCTCCTGCCTCAGCCTCCTGAGTAACTGGGATTACAGGCATGCGCCACCATACCCGGCTAATTTTTTGTGTTTGTATTTGTATTTGCATTTTTTTGAGACAGAGTTTCGCTCTTGTTGCCCAGGCTGGAGTGCTATGGCGTGATCTCGACTCACCAAAACCTCTGCCTCCCGGGTGTAAGCAATTCTTCTGCCTCAGCCTCCCAAGTAGCTGGGATTACAGGCACGCGCCACCACACCTGACTAATTTTCTATTTTTAGTAGAGATGGGGTGTCACCATGTTGGTCAGGCTGGTCTCGAAATCCTGACCTCAGGTGATCAGCCCACCTCAGCCTCCCAAAGTGCTGGGATTACAGGCGTGAGCCACGGCGCCTCGCCTGATTTCAGTTCTTTTACATTTGCTGAGGATTGTTTTATGTGCAGTGAGGTAGTGGATATTAGAGCATGTGCCATGTGTCAAAGAGAAGGATGTATATTCTGTTGATTTTAGGTGAAGAGTTCTGTAGAGGTGTTTCAGATCCACTTGGTCCAACGTTCAGTTTAGATCCTGAATGTCTTTGTTAATTTTCTGCCTCAATGATCCATCTAATATTGTCAGTGACATGTTGAGGTCTCCCGCTATTATTTTGTGGGAATCTGTCGCTCTGTAAGTCTTTAGGAACTTGTTTTATGAATCTGGGTGCTCCTGTGTTGGGTGCATATATATTCAGGATAGTTAGGTCTTCTTGTTGAGTTGAATCCTTTACCATTATGGAATGTCCTTCTCTGTCTTTTTTGATCTTTGTTGGTTTGAAATCTGTTTTGTATTTTGTTTTGTTTTATTTTGTTTTTTTTGAGACAGAGTCTTGCTCTATCACCCAGGCAGGAGTGCAGTGGTGCAATCTCGGCTCACCGCAACCTCTGCCTTCTGGGTTCAAGCCATTCTCCTGCCTCAGTCGCCCATGTAGCTGGGACTACAGGCACCATGCCTGCCTTTTATATTTTTAGTACAGATGCGCTTTCACCATGTTGGCTAGGCTGGACTCAAACTTCTGACCTCAAGTGATCCGCCTGCCTCAACCTCCCAAAGTGCTGGGATTACCTGTGTGAGCCAGCCTGCTTTGTATTTTTTTCACTTGAAAATATATCATAGACTTGTTTTCATGTCAATAAATTACAAGCATTGACATTTTTAATGACAGTATTGCCTTCCATTATGTGGAGGATCATGAAACATTGGACCAGCCTGAGCAACATGAAAAAATCTTGTCTTTACAAAAAATACAAAAATAATTAGCCAAGAGTGGTGGTGAGTGCCTGTGATCCCAGCTACTTGGGAGGCTGAGGTAGGAGGATCACCTGAGCCTGGGGAGGTCAAGGCTGCAGTGAGCTGTCATTACACCACTGCACTCCAGCCTGGGGAACAGAGCAAGACCCTATCTTAAAGAAATAATAATAAAATAAAATATTGGAACCAACTCCCCGTGTTTAGATATTCAATGGATTCCAGTGTTTTGCTGCTATAATCAATGCTGGCATTAAATACTGTTTCCTGTATTCCCAGCACTTTGGGAGGCTGAGGCTGGCAGATCACTTGAGTCCAGGAATTTAAGACAAGACTGGCCAACATGGCAAAACTTCATCTAGACTAAACATACAAAACTTAGCCAGGTGTGATGGCACACATCTGTAGTCCCAGCTACTCAGGAGGTGAGGCAGAAGAATCAAATGAACCCAGGAGTCAGAGGTTGCAGTGAGCCGAGATCACGCCACTGCACTCCGGCCTTGGTGAAAGAGGGAGACTCTGTCTCAAAAAAAAAAGTATTGCATATTTTCCTTTTTTGAAAAAATTTTTTATTTTACTGCATTTTTTCTCTAGCCCAAAGATCCAATTTACTGCACATTTTAAGTTATTCTTTCATATAGGAAATACCTTTAGTGTAAGTGTCCTTTTACATACCCAGGTATTGATCGACTTACGACCTATGCAACTTACGACCACTCGACTTTACGACCACAATTGCTAGCCACGACTGCTCGCGTCTGGCAGCACAAACATTCCCCAGCTGGGCGTACGACAGTGCGGACCAGCTTCCGGCAGCACTACCATCTCCACGTGCACCATTTCAACTGTTATCCCAGACTCGGTACAGCAATTTGTTTTGTGTCTTGGATATTTTTCATCAAACCCCTCCCAATAAACTTCTTATACATTTCGAAGCAATGGACCCAAACAGCGAACGATTTGCAAGGATTGAACGGATGGTGCACGATGTGTTTTGTCCGTATCGTGAAATTTATGAAGAAAAAAAGAAACATACAATTCAGACAAAGCTCACCATGTTTATGAAAAAACCAACTCCGGTAACCCCAACTGCTGCCTCAGATGACGACATCAACGATCCGCAGCCAAGCACCAGCGGCCAATAAAATGTTTCGTGCATGTTTATATATTTTGATATGTTTTGCAATTGGGAAAATGTTCCCTATGGTATTTTTTACACCTGTATTTTGTATTTTTGTGTGCACCCGTATTTTGTAATTTTGTATGTTTTGCAAATATTAAACCAGTTGTACTGGTAATGCAGTGTTTTACTTAAACCTGACGAATGTAAAAATAAGAAACAAAATGGCGTAGAGATGATACAAATGGCATAAAATGAACAAAGAAAATTATGATATATAACAATGATGAAAGAAAATTATGATAAAATATGACTTAAAGATTTTTATAACATCATTTCACAGTACTGTACATAGAGCCTACTCAACTTACGACCAAATCGTGTTACGACCGGTCTGTCGGAACCAATTGTGGTCGTAAGTCGAGCACTAGCTGCACATGATTCGATAAGTTTGTGTAGAACTTCAAAGGGGGTAGCATTAGAATGAATACAGGCTTCTGGAGAGTTAATATGTATAGAAGGGATAAATAATTCGTTTTTGTTCTCATGCCTTACTTTACTAGATTAACACTTAGTTTGCTTGTACTGAGTGTGGAGGGGGAGGGGTTGGAAACACCTAAATAACTATCAGTAGATTAAAGTATAAATCTGCTGTACAACAGGGTTAACCACAAGCCATGCCACATGTAACTATTTAAACTTAAATTTAATAAAATTAAAAATTTAGTTCTGTATTTATACTATCCACATTTCAAGTGCCACCTGGGGCTAATGATGATCATAGTGGAATGTACAGATATGGAACATTTCCATTATTGCAGAAACTTCTGTTGAACAGTGTGGCTATACAACACTCATCATATGAAATGCTATTAATATATGGGATTTTAAAGTGATCTGGAAGATCTGTATATGCTGACACGGAAGGTTACAAATTTTTGTTTGTTTTTAACTTTTTATTTTGGAATGATTATTGACTCACAAGCCTAAGAGATTCTTTTCTTTTTTTTTTTTTTTTTTTTGTGAGGCGGGGTTTTTCTCTTGTTTCCCAGGGTGTGGTGTGGCGCGATCTCGGCTCACCGCAACCTCCGCCTCCTGGGTTCAGGCAATTCTCCTGCCTCAGCCTCCTGAGTAGCTGGGATTACAGGCACACGCCACCATGCCCAGCTAATTTTTTGTATTTTTAGTAGAGACGGGGTTTTACCATGTTGACCAGGATGGTCTCGATCTCTTGACCTCGTGATCCACCCGCCTCGGCCTCCCACAGTGCTGGCATTACAGGCTTGAGCCACCGCGCCCGGCAGCCTAAGAGATTCTTACAGTAATTTTATAAGAATATGCTATGTGGGCCGGGTGTGGTGGCTCACGCCTGTAATCTCAGCACTTTGGGAGGCCGAGGCAGGTGGATCACTTGAGTTCAGGAGTTTGAGACCAGCCTGGCCGGCATAGTGAAACTCCATCTCTACTAAAAATACAAATAATAGCCAGGTGTGGGGGCAGGTGCCTGAAATCCCAGCTACTGGGGAGGCTGAGGCAGGAGAATCACTTAAACCCCCCAGGGAGGTGGAGATTACAGTGAGCAAAGATCACCACTGTAATCCAACTCCAGCCTGGGCCACTGAGCAAGACCCTATCTAAAAAAAAAAAAAAAAAAAGTTATGTGAATTTTAAAAATAAATAGATTTTTTAAAAACCATTTCTGGCCAAGCACAGTGGCTCACACCTCTAATCCCAGCACGTTGGGAGGCTGAGGAGGGCGAATCACCTGAGGTCAGGAGTTCGAGACCAGCCCGACCAACATGGTGAAACCCCGTCTCTACTAAAAATAGAAAAATAAATTAGCCGGGTGTAATGGCGCATGCCTGTAATCCCAGCTACTTGGGAGGCTAAGGCAGGAGAATTGCTTGAACTTGGCGGGCGGAGGTTGCTGTGAGCTGAGATCGTGCCATTGCACTCTAGCCTGGGCAACAGGAGCAAATTCTGTGTCAAACAAACAAACAAACAAAACCTATAGATTAGTGTGTCTATAGATTAGTGAAGGGATACAGTGAGAGAGGCAATCACTTATTTTATTGGAGAAAGGCTTCATGGAGGAGGTGACCATGAAGATAAGCAAGTCTCTAAAGATAAGCAAGTAAATAAAGGATGTACACCAGAGAGAAGAGGAAGCTTCCAGGCTGGATGGACGCAGAATGCTGCAGACCAGGATTTAAAGCCCGAAGTACTTTGACTAGTCTTACACTGGGGGAGCATCATGAGAAGTAAGTAGCATAATGGATATGAAAACACTTTCTTTTTTTTGGGACTGAGTCTCACTCTGTCCCCAGGCTGGAGGGTAGTGGCTCAACCTCAGCTCACTGCAACCTCTGACTCCCTGGTTCAAGCGATTCTCCTGCCTCAACCTACTGAGTTGCTGGGATTACAGGCACGTGCCACCACGCCTGGCTAATTTTTGTATTTTTAGTAGAGGTGGGGTTTCACCATGTTGGCTAGGATGGTCTTAAACTCTTGACCTCGTGATCCGCCCACCTCAGCCTCCCAAAATGCTGGGATTATAGGCAGGAGCCACCTCGCCTGGCGAAAACACTTTCTAAACCATAAAGTAGTGTCCTGAACAACTCAAAGAAATGTAGGAATCAAGCAGCACCATGTGTGTGCCTAGAAAATTTGTATGCTTTGAAAACAAAGTGTATGTAAGACAGCATTCTTTATATAAAACTAAATATTGATAAATGCAATTACATGAATAACAAATACATATATAGCATTACATATACATTAAGACTTAATTAACAGAATATTTACTTGTTTCGTGTCTCTAAAGAGCCACTGTTTTAAATTGTGTTCTCATATTGTGTTAAAAAAGAAAAGAAAAAAAGCTAGTCAAAAATATCATTCTACCTCATGATGATTTCGTTTTTCTTTTGCATAAGCCTGTGTCTTTCAAATAATCCACAGGCAAATAGCTTCATTCTATAGATGAGAAATTATAAAAGACCATGTAATCAGCCGACAAAGGAACTGAAAACAAGCCCAGCGGAAATGCAGGGCTGTTCTTACAAAGTCACAATGTACTGTTCTGTGTGCCTCCCACTCTCAAAGTATATATTCCTGACATTGCTTGTCTCATAATTGGACTTTATGAATGAGAGCTGTAGGCTGCTGTCTGGGGAGTGATCTGAAAAGGACACACGGCAGCAGTGGAGGTGCTGCACAGACTGGAGGCGGTGCTTTGTGTGGGAACTTCAACCAAAGACATGAAGTAGAGATTTAGAACCCCAAATTTTCTTGTACCTAAAGTGAGGGCCGTTTTCTTAGGCCTGAATGATGGAGACTTTGAGTAGGTTCAGGTGACATATACTGTGAAAACCAAATGCGTAAGCTTGGTTTGCAGAATAGTTTGGGGTCCCGTGGCTTTCCAGAGTTTATCCTTCACAACTGTACTGGCAAGAGAGGTGAGTTCAGTCACTTTCATCTTCTTTTTTTTTTTTTTTTTTGAGACGGAGTTTTTGCTTTTGTTGCAAAGGCTGGTTCAAGTGATTCTCCTGCCTCAGCCTCCCAAGTAACTGGGATTACAGGCATGCGCCACCATGCCCAGCTAATTCTGTATTTTTAGTAGAGACGAGGTTTCTCCACGTTGGTCAGGCTGGTCTCGAACTCCCGACCTCAGGTGATCTGCCTGCCTCAGCTTCCCAAAGTGCTGGGATTTCAGGCATGAGCCACCGGGTGTGACACTTTCATCCTCTTTAGATTAGCTTCTTCATCCTCAATGTGGAGCAACTGCTAAAGCTGTATTTACTAACATTTTCATAGCGTGGTGGACTTTCTAAAGTGCATTTGATTTCATATCTCATGTGATTTAGCTGATGAATAGGACCAGTCAGGCAAGAACGAATTCACTGGGTCCCTGGAAATAATCAGTCATATTTAATAAACAATCTTTCCTGTGCACCTACTATGTAGGTACCACATGAGAGCCAGTCGCTGGGAGCTTTTATTCACATTCAGAAGGGGCACAGCAAGGATTCTCTTTTGTTAGCAAAAATACTGAAGGAAAAACAAAAAACATCTAAGGAGGGCATGCAGAAATAAAAAGTAGGCTTGAAAAACTTCTGCAGGTTGGGCACAGTGGCTCATGCCTGTAATCCCAGCATTTTGGGAAGGCAAGGCGGATGGATTGCTTTGAACTCAGGAGATCGAGACCAGCCTGGCCAACATGGCAAAACCTCATCTATACAAAAATACAAAAGTTAGGCAGGTATTAGCGTCTCTCACCTATAGTCCCAGGCACTCGAGAGGCTGAGGCTGGAGAATCTCTTGAGTCTGGGAAACAGAGGTTACAGTGAGCCAAAATCTTGCCACTGCACTCCAACTTGGGTGACAGAGTGAGATTCTGTCTCAAAAAAGAAAAAAAAAAACTATCCCAGGAAACAGCCCATTGTGTTAACGGTCTCTCTGTGTCTCTGGGTAGTAACATTGTGGATTTTTTCTCTTTGTTATGTTTTTCATATTTCTCTCTCTCTCTCTTTTTTTTTTTTTTTTTTTTTTTTTTTTTTTTTTTTTTTTTT
>NW_022436978.1:19477019-19488780 GCF_009761245.1 Sapajus apella
TTTGAGACGGAGTTTCACTCTTGTTACCCAGGCTGGAGTGCAATGGCGCGATCTCGGCTCACCGCAACCTCCGCCTCCTGGGTTCAGGCAATTCTCCTGCCTCAACCTCCTGAGTAGCTGAGATTACAGGCATGCGCCACCATGCCCAGCTAATGTTTTGTATTTTTAGTAGAGACGGGGTTTCACCATGTTGACCAGGATGGTCTCGATCTCTTGACCTCGTCATCCACCAGCCTCGGCCTCCCAAAGTGCTGGGATTATGGGCGTGAGCCACCGCGCCCAGCCCTGAATTTTTAATCTTCTTTTGTCAACAGTAATTATGAGATTCTGAGGACAATAATATTGCATTTTTGATTAATATATAGCATTTTAAGGTTAAACAATCGCCACCACCGCAAGAAGAAAGTCACCCATTGCCTTCTGTTTTTGCATTTGTGTGGACCTTTCTGCTGTTAGAGGTCTCTACGCCCCACTAAGGTCTGGTTTAGTCCCCCAGTGTATGAAAGGGTCATTCATCTCGAGGGCTGAGTGTGAAGCTCCTCAGTCCACAGTGAGTGGTCCTGTGCACAAGCCCTCACAGTACAGACAGCTCCTCAGGGCAGGAATTAGAGACGAAGAGAGAAATGATTCTCAAATGGAGCACAGTACATTAATTCACTCAGAGGCACCAGGGTGTGTCTGCTTCACTGACTTCGGAAGACACAGAATTTGGCCCTATGTCCAGTTATAGTACATGAGTTTACGCCTCTACATTTCCTCTAATGAGGGCCATGGCTTATCACCAGATTCTACAGGAGCTGCTCGCTGGTTTGAAAGCTCTCAAGGCAGTTTGAGTGTCAGAGACACTGGAGGCCCAGGCTTCACCAAAAAGCAGGCAGTGCCTTTCACTCAGGAATTGTGGCAGTTGGCAGAGGCCTCCCAGAGGAGAAAAGAAAGGGGGAAACTGTGCTGGGTGAGGCTGGCCTCTCCTAACTCTTATTAATAGAGAACATGTGGGCTGAGCAAAAGCAGGGGCTGGGCTTGCTGAGTAAACAGGATGGGATGAGAAAGAGAATGATGCTTTTATATTCTTGTGTATTATGGATCCAGAGAGTCTCTTTAATGGAGATGAAAGGGAGAGACAGATTTAAAGGAAATCGTTTCCAAAGCTAAATGTGCGGGCCACGGATATGTCTTCACTTCCATTTCCCATGGATGGGGGCCAGATGGTCAACTGGCATCGCTGGCCAGATTTCACTTACATTTTAAAATCTATGGCTCAGGGACGGGCACGGTGGCTCACCCCTGTAACCCCAGCACTTTGGGAGGCCAAGGAGGGTGGATCACGAGGTCAGGAGTTCCAGACCAGCCTGGCCAACATGGTGAAACCCCGTCTCTACTAAAAATACAAAAATTAGCTGGGCATGGTGGCGTGCACTTGTAGTCCCAGCTACTCGGGAGGCTGAGGCAGGAGAATCGCGTGAACCCAGGAGGCGGAGGTTGCAGTGAGCCGAGATTGCGCTGCTGCACTCCAGCCTGCGACAGAGTGAGACTCCGTCTCAAAAAATAAAATAAAATAAAAAGTCCATGTCTCTGGCATACCTCTATCATCCGAGAATTTGTTTTTTAGGCCCTTCATTTATTTATTCCTTTTACTAATATTAATTGAGTGTTGCTCACTGTTTGGGGCACTGAGAATATGACCATGAACAAGACAACCTTTATCAAAATAAAGTGAAATAGGACAGGCAAGTGCAGAGCAGGCACAGACTGGACCCGGGCGCTGTGAAAACATGAGTGGTCATCCAGGTGCCTCTCGAGAGGGGTGGTCAGGGAGGGCTCCTCTGGAAAGGAGTTTATGACACCTACATTGAGCCTGGAGTTAGCCAGGTGGAGAAAAGAGAGAGAGGGATTTCTAGCAAGGTGATTCCGTGTAGGTAAAAAGAAAAGTTTAGAGTCTGGACATGACAAGAACCTTGCTGGCCGGGGGCAGAGGCTCACACCTGTAATCCCAGCACTTTGGGAGGCCAAGGCAGGTGGATCACGAGGTCAGGAGTTCAAGACCAACCTGGCCAAGATGGTGAAACCCCATCTCCACTAAAAATACAAAAATTAGCCGGTGTGGTGGCGGGCACCTGTCATCCCAGCTACTCGTGAGGCTGAGGCAGAGAACTGCTTGAACCCGGGAGGCAGAGGGAGGCAGTGGTTGCAGTGAGCCGAGGTCATGCTACTGAGCTCCAGCCTGGTGACAGAGCAAGACTCTGCCTAAAAACAAAAACAAAAAAAACCTTGCAAAATAGGGGCAACAGCATCATTCCTTTAAAAGCGTCTCCTGGCTGGGTGCGGTGGCTCACGCCTATAATCCCAGCACTTTGGGAGGCCGAGGCGGGTGGATCACGAGGTCGAGAGATCGAGACCATCCTGGTCAACATGGTGAAACCCCGTCTCTACTAAAAATACAAAAATTGGCCGGGCGTGGTGGCGCGTGCCTGTAATCCCAGCTACTCAGGAGGCTGAGGCAGGAGAATTGCCTGAACCCAGGAGGCGGAGGCTGCGGTGAGCCGAGATCGCACCATTGCACTCCAGCCTGGGTAACAAGAGCGAAACTCCGACTCAAAAATAAAAATAAAAATAAAAATAAAATAAAAATAAAAGTACAAAAATTAGCTGGGCATGGTGCCCCATGCCTGTAGTTCCAGCTACTCAGGAGGCTGAGGCAGGAGAATTGCTTGAACCCAGGAGGCGGAGGTTGCGGTGAGCTGAGATCATGCCATTGCACTCCAGCCTGGGTGACAAGAGCGAAACTCCGTCTCAAAAAAAAAAAAAAAAAAAAAAAAAAGGCGTCTCCTCCTCTCAGGGAAAAGAGAGACGACAAAGGCATCCCCAAGGACATTTGAGGAAGGCTGCATAGACAGGTTACAAACATTATGCAGGTGCTCCAGAGAGCGTCCCGATGAGACTCCACGCTTAGAGGAGGAATAAAAGTGCTGTTTGCGTTGGAAACTTTCTTCCACGAACAAAATCATTTTTGACTCAAGTCCATGAATAACTTTTTTAAAAAAGAGCAATTTAAGAATATAAGGCAGGCAGATTCATACAGGAGTTTTCCCCCACCTTATCAAAAATGCTAATATATTTACATATGTACATATCTTAAGTGACTTCTTAAGTAATTTGCCTCTGTTGTCTCAGAAGCAGCATTGCTAAAATAAACTATGGTGCTTATCACATTTTAAATTTTGTATTGACTCCTGCATATCAGAAAATTTTATCATTGAAATTTAATTTTAATACCATATATGCATACACCAGTGAGATTCAGAAGATTGTTACAAAACCTTGCGTCTTCCTATATATATATAAAATACATATAAACATGTTTATAACAAAAGTTTAACCAAAAAAAAAAAAAATGGCTAGAATTGGAGAACCAAACTGCTTCAGATTTTTTATTTATCAAGTTTATTCCAGACAATATAAAAGAAATAAGAACTCTGTCAGTACTAAAAAAAGAAAAACATTTATTTCATGCCATTATTTCCTTTCAATCTGCTGGCTAAAAACATGTCCATATCCAGCTTTGTTTCCTGATCCTTATTATAGCCTCCATAAAAATCATTAGAAATCTACTGTCTCAAAAACAGAAGCTGATTCCTCTTCTGCCCCAATCGTTAGTTTTCTGATTGACTTTGAAAACCAAAACTTTACCCTCTTGGAGGAAAAATAATCTATTTTTCTAGAGAATTTCAATCTGTCAGTCACCCTGATAGACGCATAGCTCCTACTGTATATTTTTTGCTTGAGCTAACATATGTTAAAACAAAATCATTTTTAAAGCTAAAGGCAAGCCAACATTCTGATTAGCTTCAGAAGTTCTTTAGTTAACCAACGACTGCCAAGTTTTCCCAATGTAAAACGTGATCTTGACTCATTATCTTCAAGTATCAAAGTGTGTGATCTGCCCCAGAATAAGGGCTGCATCCAAATATTATGTCTTAGCGGAGAAGTTACAGTTGCTAAATTTGTAACTCATATATTTTTAGTTTTAAATCTCACAGAAAGAAACTTTAGCTCTAAGACATGAAATGACTAAGAGGGAAAAAAAAGTTCAGGAAGTCTTCACTGTTCCTTATTTTTAGTCAATGATCCATTTGTGTGATGGCCAAAAGCATTGTTACAATGAATTACTGTAAGCAGACCAAGGCTACCCGTCCCTCTCACCCTCCCTTGTTTCCCTCCCTCTTCCCTGTCCTTCCTTCCTTCCTTCCTTCCTTCCTTCCTTCCTTCCTTCCTTCCTTCCTTCCTTCTTTCCTTTCCTTCCTTTTTCCTTCCTTTCTCCTTCCCTCCCTTTCTCTCATTTTAACCCTATCTCTTTTTTTTTTCTTTTTCTCTTTTAATCCAGATATTTTTAGCCTGGAGCATGTTTGTCATGTTTTACAACTCATCCACATTAAAGCACATTTCTGTCAGCCGGCATAGTTAGAGCATACCAATTATTTGAATAATCAGAACCCTCAGGTAAAAATGATTCAGGTGCCAGAAAACAGCAAGTCTCTTCAGCATGCAGAGAAGTCGTTTCTCCCAAGAGTTTAGAACTGAAATTTCCTCCGAATCAGAGAGACAAAGTCGCATGTGGATGTCAAGCTAGAATTTCTTCTCTGTGCTCTAGGAACGGACGTTCTGAGACAGCATTGCCACAACCTTCCAAGCCACTGGAGCCAATGCTGCAGGGAGGCCAGAGGAAAAGACAGGCATGTAGACTTCTGCTTCTCAAGAATTAGCTGCTCTTTAGTCATCTGGGGGCTTTTAAAAAACAATTCCGGGCTGGGCGTGATGACTCACACCTGTAATCCCAGCACTCTGGGAGGCCGAGGAGGGTGGATCACCTGAGGTCAGGAGCTCAAGACCAGCCTGGCCAACATGGTGAAACCTCATCTCTACTAAAAATACAAAAAATTAGCCAGGCGTGGTGGCGGGCACCTGTAATCCCAGCTACTCAGGAGGCTGAGGCAGGAGAATCGCTTGAACTCCGGAAGTGGAGGTTGCAGTGAGCCAAGATCATGCCACTGCACTCCAGCCTGGGTAACAAGAGCAAAACTCCATCTCAAAAAAGGTGCCTGGGTGTCACCTGCAGAGTTTCAGTCATTGACCTGGGATATGGCCTGGGTCTCAGCGTTTTCGAAAATCAGCAAACTTGAGGATCATTGTTTTAAAGCATGCAAATTTCAAATGTGAGCCTTCGACAGATTCTGATAAAAGAAGCTGTCGCTTGGCCTGGCACGGTGGCTCATCCCTTTAATCCCAACACTTTGGCAGGCTGAGGCAGGAGGATCCCTTGGGGTCAGGAGCTCAAGGCCAGCCTGGCCAACATTGTGAGACCCCTGTCTCTACAGAAAATTTTAAAAATCACCAGTCATGTCGGTTGCTCCCCTGTAGTCTTAGCTCCTTGGAAGGCTGAGGCTGGAGGATTGCCGAAGTCCAGGAATTTAAGGCTGCAGTGAGCTATGCTTCTGTGGCTGTGCCACCACACTCCAGCTTGGTTGATAGAGTAAGGTCCTGTCTAGAAAAAAAAAAAAACAGCATCTCATCTGAGCTGAAAATTAATTGAAACGAGGAAAGAGTTCTTCCTGATGTTTCTTATAATTATCCTGTTGTCAATTAATACAATTAAATGGCCATTTATTTATTTTGCAATGATGATTTTTTTTTTTTTTTTTTTTGAGACGGAGTTTCACTCTGCCCAGGCTGGAGTGCAGTGGCCCAATCTCGGCTCACTGCAACCTCTGCCTCCCGGGTTGAACCGATTCTCCTGCCTCAGCCTCCCGAGTAGCTGGGATTACAGGCGCCTGCCACCACGCCCGGCTAAGTTTTGTATTTTAGTAGAGACAGGGTTTCACTGTGTTGGCCAGGATAGTCTCCACCTCTTGACCTCAAGATCCACCCGCTTCAGCCTCCCAAAGTGCTGGGATTACAGGCGTGAGCCTCCACATCTGGCCTAATTTTTTTTCTTTTTTGAGATGGAGTCTCACTCTGTTGCCCAGGCTGGAGCACAGTGGCACAATCTTGGCTCACCGCAACCTGTGCCTCCCGGGTTCAAGTGATTTTCCTGCCTCAGCCTCTCAAGTAGCTGGGACTACAGGCACCCGCCACCATGCCCGGCTAATTTTGTATTTTTAGTAGAGATGGGGTTTCTCCGTGTTGGCCAGAGGAGTCTCAAACTCCTGAACTCAAGTGATCCAACCGCCTCGGCCGCCCAAAGTGCTGGGATTCCAGGCGTGAGCCACTGTGCACGGCCTATTTTGTGTTGATTTTTAATCACTTCTGCTGCTGCTCTTCAGATGGTAGACATGAGAAACTTTACATCCGAGCCACACCAGACAGCGGTGGAAATAAATCTCATGCTGTGTCTTTGCCTCTCAGGCCTGCTATACCAAAGAGTAGTGGAAGACTCAGTTTTCTGGTTTGACCCTAGTGAGCTGGCCATTCAAAGAGAATAGTCGATATGCAGGACCAGCTTTGTGGCCACGCAGGAACTTGGCCCAGAATCTTCAGATCTTCCAGAGTTCTCAAGAGAAGTCGGAAATCATCATCTTTATGTGAAATCTCCCAGATTCTAAATGTTGGCAAGTAATTAAATTGCGGGCAGTCAAAACACATCTGCCAGCCAAATGGAAGCTGCCACTCTGCAGCTTCTGTCCGAGAAGGCACTTCGTCTCATCCTCATTCGGTCAGTGCCTACTCAGCTTTCAACACTCAGTTCTGGAGACAGTTCCTGTGAAAAACTTCCCTGGCCACCTCTCCTCAACCCTAGCAGCCGGCTGCTCCAACCCTGAGCACTCAGGTGTGTGATGCATGTCTGTCTCCCCTAACAGACTGCCTGATGCTGGAGGGCTGAGATGGTGTCTTAGCACATACCGTGTGTAAATATAAAAATTCAGGTCTGGTGCAGTGGTTTATGCCTGTAATCCCAGCACTTTGGGAGGCCGAGGAGGGTGGATCAACAGGTCAGGAGTTCAAGACCAGCCTGACCAACAAGATGAAACTCGTCTTTACTAAAAATACAAAAAATAGCCAGGCGTGGTGGTGCATGCCTGTAGTCCCAGCTACTCAGGAGGCTAAGGCAGGAGAATCACTTGAACCTGGGAGGCGGAGGTTGCAGTGAGCTGAGATTGCACCACTGCACTCCAGCCTGGCAACAAACTGAGACTTACCTCAAAATAAATAAGTAAGTAAAAATAAATAAACACTAGGAAAAAGTTTTCCATCTCCGAATGGATGTCATTATCTTTGTGCTTTGCGTCTCCTCCCAGATCTAATTCACTTACGAGCATCATGAGAATGTCCCCATAGGGAGATCATCATCCCTCAAAGAGGGTCAAGTAACCTGCAGAAGGTCACACAGGTGGCACCTCGAACCCAGGTTGGCTTCAAAGGCCACTCTCTCAACTAAGCTTATCCTTGACTATTTTTTGTTTAACTGGGAATAATAATATTAATAGAACCTGCTGTAAAGGGCTGTTGTAAGGATTAATTATGCCAACAACTCTACACTGTGCTGGGTTGTTATTATCACTCGTGATTCAATGTAGTACCTCTAAAGAACCCTGTGTATTACCATCTTTCAAATGAGGATTCAAGGTCAACTGCCAAGGTCACTCTGCTAGGAGGCTGTGGAGCTGAGATTTAAACATGAATCTGCCCCCCAGTCCATCACTTTGCCAGTTACACTAGAGGAGAATCAATCCATTCTCCTAAATGTTCGCCAAACTGCCAATGCTTAAAACCCACCCCCACACATCAGGCTTGTACTGTTCACCTTCACCAGTACCCAAATACAAGGAAGTGCCTTTTATCTTTATATTAATTTTTTTTTTTTTTTTTTTCATAGGAGACGGAGTTTCACTCTTGTTACCTAGGCTGGATGGAGTGCAATGGCGCGATCTCGGCTCACTGCAACCTCCACCTCCTAGGTTCAGGCAATTCTCCTGCCTCAGCCTCCTGAGTAGCTGGGATTACAGGCACGCGCCACCATGCCCAGCTAATTTTTTGTAGTTTTAGTAGAGACGGGGTTTCACCATGTTGACCAGGATGGTCTCGATCTCTTGATCTCGTGATCCACCCACCTGGGCCTCCCAAAGTGCTGGGATTACAGGCGTGAGCCACCGCGCCCGGCCTTAATCTTTTATATTAATAAAGATAAAAGCTAACATTATTGAGTTCCACGGTCTTAACCTTGTACTAAGCATGTGCCTTTCATTATATTCATTAATCTCTGTGAGGCATGCATTATGATTTTCAGATGAGGAAATCGAGGCTCAGAAGGTTAAGTAACTTGCCCAAAGACACAAAGTAGTGTTTAAGCCTAGACTCTGACTCCAAAGTCAATAAGGTTCTTAACCTCTGGCAGCCACTGAGGTTTCCCAGACCACTACAATGTCATTAAAACAAATAATAATAACACTGCAAACCAAGTTACCAACTCTTTATTGCATTACCATCAAGTCATAAAAGAAAGAACATGCTAACATAAAATCTGTTGAGAGCCATAATCTCAGAGTAAAATAATTAAACACATTGTATGAGCGTTTCAGACTCTAACGATTTCATATGTGCCGGTGGAAGCTTCGTCCTCTCTGCTACTGTTTTTTCATTGTCCTTTTTTGCGAAGTCACTGCAGCCCTCCACCATTTCTTCTCCTTCGCATTCTTTCTGTGTATTCTTTCACTTAGAGCTGGGATAATTGTCCCACAATTAGCATTGGAGTCATTTGACCTGGGAGAAGACAGCCCTGGGAGAGAAAGGGGGGTGGTCCCACCCAGGCAGTGGGGAACAGGCTGGGTAGCCAAAGGCGTGGGTGGCTGTCCCTGCTGCGTGCACAGTCATGAAGGGAGGTGCCGGAGCACCGCGGTATGTCATGCAGAGTTTAGGAAAAAGAAGGATGGGCCGGGTGCGGTGGCTCACGCCTGTAATCCAAGCACTTTGGAGGCCAAGGCGGGCGGATCACCTGAGGTCAGGAGTTCAAGACCAGCCTGATCAACATGGTGAAACCCCGTCTTTAAAAAAATAATAATAATTTAAAAAAATAATTTTTAAAAAAAAAGAAGGAGGCCGGGCGCGGTGGCTCAAGCCTATAATCCCAGCACTTTGGGAGGCCGAGGCGGGTGGATCACGAGGTCAAGAGATCGAGACCATCCTGGTCAACACGGTGAAACCCCGTCTCTACTGAAAATACAAAAAATTAGCTGGGCATGGTGGCGCATGCCTGTAATCCCAGCTACTCAGGAGGCTGAGGCAGGAGAATTGCCTGAACCCAGGAGGCGGAGGTTGCGGTGAGCCGAGATCGCGCCATTGCACTCCAGCCTGGGTAACAAGAGCGAAACTCCGTCTCAACGGGACATACAAGACGATCTTCCGAGAGGGAAGAAAAAGGACAAGCAAAAGGGCAAAGCGCCTCTCTAATGTTACCTTCTTAACACTCAGACAGGGAGAAACAGTGGGCCAACGGCAAGAAGAAGGCATGTTGGCAAAGCAAAGGATGTTCTCCTTGTATTGACAAACCTCCACAGGTAGCACGCAGAAAGCGTGACCTCAGATCCAAATTCGGTCCTTATGACTGCCAAGTCTGGGCGTGTTTCCTCATGCCGCAAGAGACCTGCCCATTTTATGTTCCCTACTAACTAAATAAGAAAATGTATACATGGGGACATGGGCAGGATTTGACCTCCAAATGCAGGGGCAGATTTACTAATTTGGTCAGGTTTCTTACTAGGTGCCAAGAAGCATTTACCAATGGAAAGCTAGTTTTTTTTTTTTTTTTTTTGAGACAGAGTCTCACCCTGTTGCCCAGGCTGGAGTGCAGTGGCACGGTTTTGGCTCACTGCAACCTCCACCTCCCAGGTTCAAGTGATTCGCCCGCCTCAGCCACCCGAGTAGCTGGGATTACAGGCACCTTCCACCACGCCAGCTAGAAGTCTTAAAAGTCATTTTTGAAAAGTCTCCTATGATATATTGGTAAGTAGAAAACAACTAAAAAACAGTATTAATTATGTCACCACAATTTTGAAGAAATAAAACACACACATGTAAATACACACACGTAAAAAGATGAGGAGGAAATACACTAAAAGGTTAGCAGTGGTTTCTCTGGATACTGAGAGTAGGGGTGGTCTTTTATTTCCTTCATTTTTGCCTTGGTCTACTTTACAATTTCTGTCTCTCCCTCTCTTTTTTTTTTTTTTTTTTGAGATTTTCCCAGTCACCCAGGCTGGCTGGGTACAGCGGCACGATCTTGGCTCACTCCAACCTTCACCTCCCAGGTTCAAGAGAGTCTCAAGCCTCAACCTCCTGAGTAGTTGGAATTATAGGTGTGTGCCCCCATGCCTGGCTAATTTTACTTACTTACTTTTTTTTTAAAAAATAAAGACAAGGTTTCACCATATTGGTCAGGCTGGTCTCGAACTCCTGACCTCTGGTGATCTGCCCACCTCAGCCTCCCAAAGTGCTGGGATTACAGGCATGAGCCACTGCACCTGGCTACTTACTTACTTTTTATTTGTTTATTTATTTAAGACAGAGTCTGGGTCTGTCACTCAGGCTGGAGTGCAGTGACACGATCTCAGCTCACTGCAACCTCCACCTCCTGGGATCAAGGGATTCTCCTGCCTCAGCCTCCAAAGTAGCTAGGATTACAGGCACGCACCACCATGCCCGGCTAATTTTTTGTATTTTTAGTAGAGATGGGGTTTCACTGAGTTAGCCAGGACGGTCTTGATCTCCTGACCTCATGATCTGCCCATCTTGGCCTCCCAAATTGCTGGAATTACAGGTGTGACCCACCACGCCCAGCCTAATTTATTTATTTATTATTTTTTTTTTTTGAGACGGAGTTTCGCTCTTGTTACCCAGGCTGGAGTGCAATGGCGCGATCTCGGCTCACCGCAACCTCCGCCTCCTGGGTTCAGGCAATTCTCCTGCCTCAGCCTCCTGAGTAGCTGGGATTACAGGCACGCGCCACCATGCCCAGCTAATTTTTTGTATTTTTAGTAGAGACGGGGTTTCACCGTGTTGACCAGGATGGTCTCGATCTCTTGACCTCGTGATCCACCCGCCTCGGCCTCCCAAAGTGCTGGGATTACAGGCGTGAGCCACCGCGCCCGGCTAATTTATTTTTTTGAGATGGAGTTTCGTTCTTGTTGCCCAGGCTGGGGTGAAATGGGACAATCTTGGCTCACTGCAACCTCCGCCTCCCGGGTTCAAGGAATTCTCTTGCCTCAGCCTCCCGAGTAGCTGAGATTACAGGCGTGCACCACCATGCCTGGCTAATTTTGTGTTTTTGTACAGAAGGGATTTCACCATGTTAGTCAGGCTGGTGTCAAACTCCTGAACTCAGGTGATCCACCCACCTCAGCGTTCCAAGGTGCTGGGATTACAGGCGTGAGCCAAGGCACCCTGTGGACCTTTTTCTACTTTTAACAAATATTGGCCGGGCGCGGTGGCTCAAGACTGTAATCCCAGCACTTTGGGAGGCCGAGGCGGGTGGATCACAAGGTCAAGAGATCGAGACCATCCTGGTCAACATGGTGAAACCCCGTCTCTACTAAAGCTACAAAAAATTAGCTGGGCATGGTGGTGCGTGCCTGTAATCCCAGCGACTCAGGAGGCTGAGGCAGGAGAATTGCCTGAACCCAGGAGGCGGAGGTTGCGGTGAGCCGAGATCGCGCCATTGCACTCCAGCCTGGGTAACAAGAGTGAAACTCCATCTCCAAAAAAAAAAAAAAAAAAA
>NW_022436978.1:19488880-19504926 GCF_009761245.1 Sapajus apella
CAAAAAAAAAAAAAAAAAAACAAATATTTACGCTTTAATAAGAAAGAAATCCACTAAGTGTTATTTTTAGCACTTTTCCTATTTTAACTATTTATTTTAACATTTAAACAAATGCTTAAACCTACTCTGTTTCTTAGGGGACTCCCAAATCCCTTTCCCCACCCTGTACAGCTGGGTACTCCCCATCCCTGCAGGAGGCTGAAGATTTATTCTCTGGAGAGAGTGAAACAGTCTCTGGAGCAGGGAGACCAGGCATAGCTGAGGACAGAAGTACTGTACCAGGTCAGAGGGTCACTGAGTGAAGACTCTGACACTGCCCTGACACACACACACTCACACGCTGGCTGACACACCAGCAGCCCTCTTTCTACACTTGATCCCTGTTGTACCTTTACCCTCTGGCTGAAAATTGAAGTGTCTTCTCGGATAGCACAAGAAAAAAAAACTAAAGATACTAACTGTAGAGTTTCCCCAGCTAAAAATTCTAGGCTTGTGGCCTCACAGTGACTCAGTCTACAAACCCTTATCTCTTAGATCAGGCTTGTCCAACCTGAGGTCCGTGGGCCACAGGCCAGCTTTGAATGTGGCCTGGCACAAATTCATAACCTTTCTTAAAACATTATGAGTTTTTAACAGGGCACGGTGGCTCACTCCTGTAATCCCAGCACTTTGGGAGGCTGAGGCGGGTGGATCACGAGGTCAGGGGTTAGAGACCAGCCTGACCAACATGGTGAAACCCCGTCTCTACTTAAAAATACAAAAAAAAAAATTAGCCAGGCGTGGTGGCACACACCTGTAATCCCAGCTACTTGGGAGGCTGAGGCAGGAAAATTGTTTGAACCTGGAAGGCAGAGATTGCTATGAGCTGAGAGCACATCATTGCACTCCAGCCTGGGCAACAGAGCAAGACTCCGTCTCAAAAATAAAAATACATAAAACGCATTATGAGTTTCTTTTGAGTCTGCAAAATTCTTCGAATTAGTAAATATTATGAGGTGTTTTTGCAATTTTATTTATTTATTTATTTAGCTGAGCTATTCTTAGCATCCGTGTATTTTACGTGTGGCCCAAGACAGTTCTTCTTCCATTGTGGCCCAGAGAAACCAAAGGATTGGACATCTTTGTCTTAGATACAACTAAACAACCAAGGCTGATAGACTGGGAAAAAAAAAAAGCCTTTAACACTAAAACGATAAGTTAAGCAAATGGATAGAAAAAAGCAACTGGAGTGAAACAGATTATACGATAAAAATAACAACCCAGAAGATTTGAACACCAACAGGTAAAATATTGTAATCATGAAACAAGGACAAAACATTATTTTTAATGAACGTTTAGAAAACAAAAAGGAATTATTGGAAATTTAAAAATATGAAAAAGGCAATAGAAGATTGGATGATAAAACTAGTCTTGGAAGTAAAGCAAAAAGAGAAAGAGTTAGAAAATATAAAAGCAGCCCAGCGCGGCGGCTCAGCCTGACCAACATGGAGAAATCCCGTCTCTACTAAAAATACAAAAAGTAGCCGGGTGCAGTGGCTCATGCCTGTAATCCCAGCACTTTGGGAGGCTGAGGCAGGCGGATCACCTGAGGTCAGGAGTTCGAGACCAGCCTGACCAACATAGAGAAACCCCGTCTCTACTAAAAATACAAAATTAGCCAGTTGTGGTGGCACATGCCTGTAATCCCAGTTACTCGGGAGGCTGAGGCAAAAGAATTGCTTGAACCCAGGAGTCAGAGGTTGCAGTGAACTGAGATCATTCCACTGCACTCCAGCCTGGGCAACAAATCAACACTCCGTCTCAAAAAAAGAAAGAAAGAAAGAAAGAGAAAAGAGAAAAGCAAAGATAAAATTACAAGACAGCCTTAAAGATATGATATCCAAAGAACAGGAGTTCCAAAAACTAAATAAATATAAATAAAATAGAAGATAGGAACCTACAATGAATTAATTTTACAATTATACCTAGTCCAGAGGATGAGTTTTCATATTCAAAAGGACTTACTGAGTATCCAACAAAAAGGATGAAAACAAACTCACACTAAGGCATGTTATAGAAAAATATAACATCATGGGGATGAAAAGGGCTTACAAGCTTCCAGAGAAAGGAAAAAGTCACAACAAAAGGTTTTCAGACTTTTTCATAGCAACACTGGAAGTTAGAAAGCAAAAGAATCATGTCCTCAAAATTCTAAATGAAAATGATTACTAACACGGAACTTTATATCGAACTAAGCTTTTATCATGTATGATGGTAGGGAAAAGAAAAAAGGCATTTTTAGGAATTACAAGTTTTCCAAACATTTACTTCTCTTCTTTGCTTTCTCAGAAAGCTATTCAAATGTGGTCAGTAAACCAGAAAGCAGAAGCAGTGGATACAGGAAGCAGAATTTCACACAGGACTGTTCAAGGGAAATTCCAGAGTGATGGTGAAGGAATCGCTGAGAGCAGCTAGTCCAAGGTGGAACAAGCCATAAAGCTCCAGGAGAGAATCTTCAGGGAGGTAAAATTGGGAGGCTGTGGGACGTGTCTGAACATCCTAAGAGAATACAAATGCCAAAGAGTACACATTGAACTAATGATTAAAATAAAACTCAGAAAAAGGAAACAAGGCAAAAGGAAAAAAAATTATTATTAGGACAACAAAATTGTATAAGAAAGAAAAAACAGCCTATAATCCAAGCATTTTGGAGGCCAAGGCGCGCAGATCACCCGAGGTCGGGAGTTCAAGACCAGCCTGACCAACATGGTGAAACCTCATCTTTATTTAAAAAAAAAAAAAGAGGCCGGGCACGGTGGCTCAAGCCTGTAATCCCAGCACTTTGGGAGGCCCAGGCGGGTGGATCACGAGGTCAAGAGATCGAGACCATCCTGGTCAACATGGTGAAACCCCGTCCCTACTAAAAATACAAAAAAAAAAAAAAAAAATTAGCTGGGCATGGTGGTGCGTGCCTGTAATCCCAGCTACTCAGGAGGCTGAGGCAGGAGAATTGCCTGAACCCAGGAGGCGGAGGTTGCGGTGAGCCGAGATCCCACCATTGCACTCCAGCCTGGGTAACATGAGTGAAACTCCGTCTCAAAAAAAAAAGAATCATTGTGATGTAAACCCTAATGCTGAGCAGGCGAAAGTTATGACATAAGTATATTGGAAGGAGAGGGGTCAGGGAGTGTGGTATGTACAGTGAGGTGTGGTGGAGACGGGAAGAAAGAGAATTAGCCTCCTCTTCTGTAGTGGGAAGTTATTTTTTGACAACTAAAAAATCAAGAAGTTAGCAATATAAACACCTTGTATAGAAACATAAAAGCAAATATGAAAAGCACCCACTGGCCGGGCACGGTGGCTCACGCCTGTAATCCCAGCCCTTTGGGAGGCCAAGGCAGGCGGATCACGAGGTCAGGAGATCAAGACTAGCCTGGCCAACATGGCAAAACCCCGTCTCTACTAAAAATACAAAAATTAGCAGGGCGTGGTGGCGCGTGCCTGTAGTCCCAGCTACTCAGGAGGCTGAGGCAGGAGAATCGCTTGAACCCGGGACGCGGAGGTTGTCATGAGCTGAGATTGCACCACTGCACTCCAGCCCGAGTGACAGAACAAGACTCCGTCTCAAAAATGGAGATGCATGACAGGGATTGCTTCTGGAGAGGAGGCTATGGGGGACAGGGAGGGAGAGAATCACTGCTTTTCCTCATAAACCTTGTGGAAACTTTTGCACTTTAAACTGCAGCCACATAGTACTTTGATGCAAGCATAAAACAAAAAAATCTAAACATTTTATGAAGGAGTGAGTGGCTGACTTTTGGAGCTTTGCATATTTGCGTTACGTATTTTGTAACATATCTCAGTTACATATTTTGGAGCTTTACGTATTTGGGTTAGAATCTCACTGCAGCACTAACCTTGATCTGACCTTGTGTAACTTCCTGAACCTCTCTGAGCCTGCTTGTTTCCGTCTGTGAAACTGGGACCATGGCAATTGTGAGGCTTAAATAAGGTTTCACGTGTAAGGCCTTTTGCCAATATTGGACAATTAATGTCAGTTCCTGTTTCAAATGGCCAAGGCTCACCTGGCCGTTGTGGTAGACTAAAGCCAAAATGTCTCTGCTGCTGCAGCAGAATTCTTTTTTTTTTTTTTTGAGACGGAGTTTCACTCTTGTTACCCAGGCTGGAGTGCAATGGCGCGATCTTGGCTCACCACAACCTCCGCCTCCTGGGTTCAAGCAATTCTCCTGCCTCAGCCTCCCGAGTAGCTGGGATGATAGGATGCACCACCACGCCCGGCTAATTTTTGTATTTTTAGTAGAGACGGGGTTTCACCGTGTTGACCAGGATGGTCTCGATCTCTTGACCTCGTGATCCAGCTGTCTCAGCCTCCCAAAGTGCTGGGATTATAGGTGTGAACCACTGCGCCCGGCCTGTTCTAATTACGCCAATTGCCCAATTGTTTGAGGAGGGAGGCTTCAGATCAGTGCTGCTCAATCCTGAACAAGGTATAGGCCCCTTTCAAAGCAGAGACAACAACAAAAAGCCTCACCAGACTCTTACGGGTCTAATGTTGACTTAGACCACTTTTATTGTAATGTTATTTAATTAAGTGTGTATTAATTTCTTATATACATAGAACTTGGAAAAGTCTAAATTTATAATAAACACGGGCAAAATAAATATAAATGCAGAACAAATAACAAGGCCAGTGAAATTCGAATGAACACCAATGTAACGTGACAGCTGGTAACACTTTGCTGAAACCGAATTACACCTCTTCAAGAGCACATGCTGTCGCACGTTCTCATGGGTCTCTGCGCCTGGGTTACTTCGTGCTGGTTGAGGACCCAATTTCCCACTGATTTTCTGTAGAGCCTTCTTTCACAAATAGCTGCGTAACTCCATGGCCTTTGCATGGTTCTAGCATGTCTCTTATATGTCAGGTCTACCAATAATCTTTTCTTGTTAGTCCAATAAAATGAAATAACACAACTTGGCACCAACTCAATCGGAAACAGAAACTCAGGTTCAAAAACTTGAGAAGAACCCCAAATTAAAAATCTTTATAGAAAACCAGACAATCCCTTAATGAAACTTCTTGGAGGTTAACTAAGCCCTCCTGGAGAGCCATAACCAAATGTCAAGGGTAAGGCCTGACTGGGTGCAGTGGTTGACGCCTGTAATCCCAACACTCTGGGAGGAGGAGGCGGCTGGATCACAAGTTCAGGAGTTCAAGACCAGCCCGGACAATAAGATGAAACCCTGTCTCTACAAAAAATACAAAAATTAACCAGGCATGGTGGTGTGTGCCTGTAATCCCAGCTACTCAGGAGGCTGAGGCAGAAGAATTGCTTGAACCCGGGAGGCAGAGGTTGCAATGAGCTGAGATCGTGCCACTGCACTTCAGTTTGGATGGTAGAGTGAGACTCCATCTCAAAAAATAAAAAATTAGCCAGGCATTGTGGTGCACACCTACAGTCCCAGCTACTCCGGAGGCTGAGGCTGGAGAATCACTTGAACCCGGGAGGTGGAGGTTGCAGTGAGCCAAGATTGCACCATTGCACTCTAGCCTGCGTGACAGAGCAAGATCCCATCTCCAAAAAACAAAAAGAGTGAAGCCTTTCCAGTCAGCAGATGCCATTCTTCTTCCTCTCCCTTTCCCTCCTCGTCCCTTCCAAACGTGAAGACACACGTCCAGTCCAAATTGCTAGCTTTACTCTGCTTTTGGCCATACCCATGAAACATCTAATGATGATTTCCTTCTTTCTATACACAATCCTTCCTCATTTTATTGTACTGGTTGTGATGGGTCCGTTGTTTGCTTTTTTTTTTTTTAATTCTGCCTTTTCTTCAAAATATTTATTAAGGTATTTTGTTCATACACATAACAAAAACCAAGTTTTCGGGCCAAGTGCAGTGGCTCATGCCTATTAAACCCAGTACTTTGAGAGGTCAAGGCAGGAGGATGACCTAAGCCCAGGAATTTGAGACTAGACTGTGCAACACAGGAAGACCCTGTCTCCCCAGAAAGAAAAGGAAAAAGATGAGCAATGTGGTAGCACCTGCCTGCTTTCCCACCTGCTTAGGAGAATTACTTGAGTCCAGGACGTCATGGCTGCAGTCAGTCATGTTCATGCCACCGCACCCCAAACTGGGCGACAAAGTGAGGGCATGTCTAAGTTTTCTGACGTGTCAAAGGTTACCGCTTTATATTTTTGTTTTTGTTTTTGAGATGGAGCTTCGCTCTTGTTGCCCAGGCTGGAGCGCAATGGCACCATCTCAGCTCACCAAAGCCTCCGCCTCCCAGATTCAAACAATTCTCCTGCCTCAGCTTCCCGAGTAGCTGGAATTACAGGTGCCCGCCACCATGCCCCGCTAATTTTGTATTTTTAGTAGAGACAGGGTTTCTCCATATTGGCCAGGCTAGTCTCGAACTCCTGACCTCAGGCGATCCTCCCACCTCGGCCTCCCAACGTGCTGGGATTACAGGTATGAGCCGCTGCGCCTCGCACCACTTTATCTTATAATGGAAAACACCTCCTGACTTCTTTGATGATAAAAATTAGTGTTTTTTAATGGAATTTAATCTATGCATATTCTGGCATATTAAAAGCAAACTGAGAAAAAATGTCCTTTTGTGAAATGACTTGTTATTCAGGGCTTCCTAAGCCTTCCCTAGGAAGAGGTGGTGTCATCGAAAAAGGAAGGAAGGGGCCGGGCGTGGTAGCTCACGCCTGTCGTCCTAGCACTTTGGGAGGCTGAGACAAGCAGATTCCTCTAGGTCAGTAGTTTGAGACCAGCCTGGGCAACATGGCAAACCCCATCTCTACAAAAAAAAAAAAAAAAAAAAAAAAAGATAAATATTAGCAAAAAGGAAAAAAAAAAGTATAGTATATTAAACTTCCCCAATCCAGCCTCAACTCTTCCCCCGTAACTCAGGCTGCCAGCCCAGGATCACAGCCTCAGACATCCAGCCACGCGTATACCGTGTACCAAAGGCCAGGGGTGAAATGTCCCTCAGAGTTCAGGATTTCTCTTTTCTGCGACCACAGTTATCCACAGAAGTTATGACAGTTTGGGCAATCATGGTCATTTCAGGGACTCCAGGTGACTGCAGTGACTAAAACGGAAGTAAAAGAAGTTGCCTTTGCTCACACCTCCAGCTATATCTACATTTTTTTTTTTTATATTTTCTTTTTTTTTTTTTTTTCCTTGAGACGGAGTTTTGCTCTTGTAACCCAGGCTGGAGTGCAATGGCGCGATCTCAGCTCACCGCAACCTCCACCTCCTGGGTTCAGGCAATTCTCCTGCCTCAGCCTCCTGAGTAGCTGGGACTACAGGCACGCGCCACCATGCCCTGCTGATTTTTTGTACTTTTAGTAGAGACGGGGTTTCACCATGTTGACCAGGATGGTCTCGATCTCTTGACCTCGTGATCCACCCGCCTCAGCCTCCCAAAGTGCTGGGATTACAGGCGTGAGCCACCGCGCCCAGCCTATATCTACATTTTTTTAACAGATTTTTTTTTATTTTTTGAGATAGAGTTTCTCTCTGTCGCCCAGGCTGGAGTGCAGTGGCGCGATCTTGGATCACTGCAACCTCCACCTCCTGGGAACGATTCTTCATCCTCAGCCTCCCGAGTAGCTGGGATTACAGGCGCCAGCCACCAAGCCCAGCTAATTTTTGTATTTTTTAGTAGAGACAAGCTTTTGCCATGTTGGGCAGGCTAGTCTCAAACTTCTGACCTCAGGTGATCCACCTTCCTCAGCTTCCCTAAGTGCTGGAATTACAGGTGTGAGTCACCGCGCCCAGCTTAACAAATATTTACTAAACAACTACTATGTGAGGTTCCATGTTTTCTATTAGGTGATATGAGGGATATAAAGATGAAGAACACGTGCGTCCTGCCTTAGAAAAGCAGGCAATCTAGAGGAGGGTGCAGACACGAAAACAGCTGCCAAGGTTCACATGCAGGGTGCTGCGGGAGCACAGAGGACTTGCCTGGGCTGACTCTGAGTTGGTCTTCTGGCTGAGTTAGAGTTTCTCAGCTTCACCAAAGAAGGAGTCCAGTCAGGAGATAGAGCACGGAAGTATTGCTGGGCGCAGTGGCTCACGCCTGTAGTCACAGCCCTTTGGGAGGCTGAGGTGCGCGGATCACCTGAGGTCAGAAGTTCAAGACCAGCCTGGCCAACATGGTGAAACCCTGTCTCTACTAAAATTACAAAAATTAGCTGGGCCTGGCGGCGGGTTCTTGTAATCCCTGCTACTCGGGAGGCTGAGGTAGGAGAATCACTTGAGCCCAGGAGGCAGAGGTTGCAGTGAGCCAAGATCGTGCCATTGTACTCCAGCCTGGGTGATAGAGTGAGACTTTGTCTCAAAAAAACAAAACAAAACAAAACAAAACAAAACACAGAAGTATTTAAAAGAAGAAGAAGAAAAAAAACTTAGTTCATGCAAGGGAGTCAGTAGGTCTGGGTTTACATAATGTCTAGTAGATAAAGATGAATCAGAAAAAGCACAGGACAGATGATCAACTTTGAATTTTCCCCCATAGTTTCAATTTGATGTATGTGCGTGCAGGTATTTATACACATATATGATGATATGTATGTAAACAAAGCACTGTTCCAGATATTGCAAATCTAGAGATCGTTTTTTGCAGTGTTTCTCAGAAGAAAAACTTAGACATGACATGTAAAGCCAATAATAACTCATGGAAAGCAAGTCTACAGAGAACTACAATAACACTGACCAAGTATTTGGCATGATTTTTCAATGAGTAAAATCTAGAATAGTTAGACAAACGGACAACCTGCATGTCCTTCAGACAGTTATTCATAAATAACATGGAGATCAAACAAGAGTTTGATAAGAATTAGGCAATAGGAATTTGAGTTTATAGTCTTCGCAAATTCTTAAATCTGAAGTTGATTCTGATGAAGTTGCTATTCACTGGAGAGCTGCAATCAGTGAGCTGATATGATTTTATATAATTCATATGTGTGAGTTTTAGGAAGGAGTGTGAGGGAGAGCAGGGAGACCCATTTGGGGATTTATTACATTGTCTGAGATGGAGAAAAAAAAAGACAGAATTGAATTAGGGAGTGATGATACATGCAGGAGTCATTCAAGTGGTAGAGTTGCTCAAGTTTTGCAATCAGTCGGTGCCGGGGAGCGAGAAGTAAGACGCGTCTTAGAAGCCTCTCAGATTTCTGGTAGGAGTTTCTGGGTGAGTTTTAATTCCCTTCACTAGAATAATAAAGAGTAGATTGGGAAAGTCAGACTGTAATTCTGAGTTCTGGTAAAACTTGGTGTTAGGAAGCGATGAAAGAGTGGACATGATTGATCTTTTTAGTATAAGAAGAACAAATGTTGATGAGACAGCAATGGTACCACACATCAGCACAGCCGCATCAGGAGACAATTTTTCAGTATTAACATAATATTAAAAGAATGCACCACATGACCCAACAATTCTATTCTTGGTATCGACCTCAGAAAACACATATGTGCACTAGAAAAAAATATACAAAGAAATGTATTATAGCATTGTCTGTAATATAAAAAATTTAAACTACTGAAATTATCTCTGATATGGAAATGATTCAATAAACCATGATAATATTTGCAGACTTGCTGAATGATAAAAATCACCCAGGATACTGGTAGAAATTAACTTATTGGCCAGGCACGGTGGCTCACGCCTGTAATCCCAGCACTTTGGGAGGCCGAGGCTGGCGGATCACCTGAAGTCAGGGCTTTGAGACCAGCTTGGCCAACGTGGTGAAGCTCTGTCTCTACTAAAAATACAAAAAATAAAAAAAAAAAGTAGCCCAGTAGCCAGGCATGGTGGTGGGTGCCTGTAATCCCAGCTACTCGGGGAGGTGGGCGGCTGAAACGTGAGAATCTCTTGAATCTGGGAGATGGAGGTTGCATCACTGCACTGCAGCTTGGGCGACAGAGTGAGACTCTGTCTTAAATAATAATAATAATAATAATTTCTTCAACCTGCTTCCCAGTCCCATGAAACCAGACTCTCTTAGGGGTGAGGGCTGAATATCTCTAGGTGACTCTTATCATTAGGAAACTTGCAGAAACAGTTAAGGAAAGTATTTCCTTAGATGAGAAATTAAAAGAATGCAGGTGGAATTATGTGAAGCAACTAAAAATGAGCTCCAAAAATACTGAGTGTTCAACAGAGACTGCAGATGAACCCACACTGTGATACTGTTACGTAACCACGGACTCACACACACAGAGCAGTGGAGTTGGAGAGGTGAAGATGGGCTTGGGATGGTGACTTCAAAGGAAACTTCTGTCATGCCTATAATGTTTGATTTTTCTTTTTACAACCAAAACGTAGTCATGTATTAATTCTTTAATTAAAAGCAAATATTTATTTCCTGCTGGTGTGGCTGAGGTGGTGAAGGTAGACTTTGCAGAATTTATGATTTGTCTCAGATCCCACATACACTCTGAGGCATGTCCTTGTCAAGTGTTATCTACTTATTTATCAAATATCTGACACTGTTCTCTACACACAATGAAGCAGGTTCATTGCTTTGGAAAGGCAGGGCAAGGGAGGCAGTAAAGATGAGGACTAGGGCCAGGAAATCCCCTGCCGCTTCCACGCCCACCCATCTTTCAAGAGCCAACTCGAACTCTGCCTCCAGGGTTCACTTCCCAGCACATGATCTCACCTCTGTCTTCTACACCCCCTGACACTTCCTCCATCTACTCACGTATTTGTCTATGGGTCTCACCCCTCTTCCCACACTATCCCCCTCCATTACACTTTACATTTCCCCAAAGCCCCGCAGTGCCCTGCATACACAGCGCTCAATGCTAAATGACTATTGAATGAAATGCTTCCAGCAACGCCTCTGAGGTCTGAGAACGTCTTCTCCTCTCCACTGTAATTTCTGCTCAGTGGAAGTCACTCAGCCCTCTTTCCCCTTACATCCTCACCCCATCTCTCCCTCCTCCGC
Organism: Sapajus apella; assembly: GCF_009761245.1. NCBI lineage: Eukaryota > Metazoa > Chordata > Mammalia > Primates > Cebidae > Sapajus > Sapajus apella. Next base: position 19,499,851 of record NW_022436978.1, read on the forward strand.
AGTGCCGCCTAGAACTCCTGCAATAGGAAACATGTGTTTCGTTACATAATTACAGCGAAAGCTCAATATCCAACCCGCCTGGAGAGAGCCATAAAAAGTAAACGGTTGCATCCCATCCTTTCGGAGTCCACCATGGACAGGAGCAAAGGAAGAGAGAGTAGCCAGTCCCTACATCCCTCAGGTAAGGTGGAGAGCAGACTTGGAGAACAGAAGCTCCGTTGGCTCCTTGGGGAGGAAGAACAGCATGGAAAAATAGGCTTTTCTTCCTAAGTGTGCCACGTCGGTCACCCACAGCCCCTTCTGCCTTTCATCTACTCCCTGGCAGCCATCCTAAGAAGAGCAACTGTCTTGACATGAGACAGATTATTCCTAGGCCTTCCCCTTGAGGCCAATCTACCCAGGAAGATGGGGAACAGCATTTCACAGTGTCGCCCTTCAACCCTCTCATGAGTGACTCAGTCCGAGACCAAGCTGAGGACATTCTCCATGCCAGGTTTCCAGCTGCTTTCAGACCAGCAGCCACAGAGCAATCAACAAACCGTTGTTTTTTAATGTGAACGGTATGCCCTGGAGCTTCACATCCTATGCCCCTTGTGCTAAGGTCTCCTTGCCCTAGCTCTCTGCACAGTCACATTTATTTTATTATTTATTTAACTTCTTTATCAATCAGGGGGCTGGCACATAATGTTTGGTACCTCAAATTGGGTCATTTGGAGAAAGTCCATAAAAGGAATGTTTGTAAACAGCCAGAAGACGGTTCTGTCTCCTGGTGCTGGTACTGGTGAGGCACACTTGCCACCTCTCTGTCAGAAGCTACAAGGAGCAGGAGTCCCCATCTCGGGGACTCAGACCTGCATGGGAAGGGCTGCCTGCCTGGGGCTGTCAAGAGAATAAATACCCTAATTTCAGTCTCCCTGCTTCTGATTTCTTCCCTGTGTCATCATTGGCCAAACCCTGCTGGAAGCCAAAGCCCAAAGAAGCTCACTGATGTTATCTTCAACAGGACTTCCCTCGAGGTCACAGGCAGGTGGAGGAGAATGAACAGTGACTCTGGAGGGGCAATGGAAGACGTACAGGACAACTGCGCTGTCTGTCTTTTGCTCAAAAGCCAGCACCAGTGGCATTTGGGTGTGCAAGGCAGTACCACCTCCCCACCCCATCTCTTACCAGTCTCACCATGTGACAGTGCTATGCTCAAGACAGAAGGCAGTGTTGGCCTGGCGCGGTGGCTCAAGCCTGTAATCCCAGCACTCTGGGAGGATGAGGCAGGCAGATCACCTGAGGTCGGGAATTCGAGACCAGCCTGACAACATGATGAAACCCCATCTCTACTAAAAATACAAAATTAGCCAGGTGCAGTGGCGCATGCCTGTAATCCCAGCTACTCGGGAGGCTGAGGCAGGAGAATTGCTTGAACCTGCAAGGCAGAGGTTGCGGTGAGCTGAGATCACACCATTGCACTCCAGCCTGGGCAACAAGAGCGAAACTCCATCTAAAAAAATAAAATAAAATAAATAAGGTAGTGTCCCTGCCCATGCCTCGCACTTCCACACCTGTGTGCCCCTTGTGCATCCTCCTCTGCCTGACCCATTCCTCTTTCCCTCTTGGAAAATTTCTACCTGTCCTCCAAGATGAGGCTCAATCATCTCTGTTTGAAACCTTCCTTGATCTTATTCTCTTCAGATAGGCTACATCAATTTTGCCTTTTTCATATGGCAACACAGTAGAAGTACGTGAGTGCTGCTTTATTCCTGTACCTTTTCCCTACTGCTCTACTGAGATTTCTCAGAGATGAAGACTTCATGGTCATTATCACTAGGAATGACCACAGCTGTCATTTTCTGAGTCCTATTATGTGCCAGACTACCTCCATTAATTTATGTTCTCAATTCTACGAAGCACTTCGTTTTTATCCAAAATACATGCTTGAGAACTGATTTTGAGAAAGACTGATGGGCTAGCACAAGGTCACCCGGCTAGTTGGCAGTGGAGCCAGGATTCAAACCTATGTCCATCCAACTCCCAAGTCCCTGAAAGTAACCACAGTGGTCGCCGCCTCTCAGCTTCATGTCCTCGGAGGTGGCCCCGCTCTGGGTACGGCATAGCTGGTGCCTGAGACATGTTTCTGAATAAACAACCAGAATAATAGTAACCTGACAAACTCTTTTGACCACGCATGCGTTGTTCTAGTGTGGGTTCACGCGTGGCCTTGATTTTCTGTAGCCTCATCTCCAGGCTGATCGTTTCTAGCCGGGTTCCGTGATGCTGGTAAAACTAAGCTTCGTCATGACTGTGTTTGTAAGTGGCTTCTCAGAAAAGAATCATCAGCGAACAGAGTCCCTTAGAAGGCTACGGTGTTGTCCTTGATCCTAGAGCAGGCTTGGAAAATTTTCCCAAGGAACGGAAGAACAGCGCAGCAGTAGCTGCTAAGCAATATGTCCTTGTAAAAACATAACACAAACTGGTCTACATGACACAGACTGGGAGCTGAGAAAAAAGAGGAAGTACATTTTAAAAATGAATCCTTTTATGACAATAACAGCCACCATAGACCGAGAGCTTATTGTGCGGCTGACTCTCTGCTTAGTACTTTACATGCATTATTCCTAATTTTTTAGCAGCCCAGAAAGGCAGGTCTTACTTCTCTTTCTCATTCCCATTTTAAAGAACAGGAAACTGAGGCTCAGTGAGCCTAAGTAACTTGTCCAAGGCCTCCCAAACACACATAATATCTGGCTCCAGAGGCCATGCTTAAATTTGCATGGTTCTACCCTGATTCTCTGAAAGACGTAAACACTACAAGCTATAACAGAACCAACATTATCATAAGGGAAATCCCTTATGAACCTTTGGAAATTCTATGGCAAGTCAAGGTAATTCTGATTATCAAATGTAGTTGTAAAACCCAGTTTTAGAATCCTAAAATAACATTTGTCTTTACATAATTACCTCATCAAAACCTTCCTTTTACATCTTTGTAAAGTAGGTAAGAGCAGTGTTATGATTCCATTTGTGGATGAGGAGACTGAAGTTCAGGAAAACTAAGCAGCTGGTAACAACAGCATTGGAACCCAGGACTCTCATAAACTTACATGCAAAAGCATATAAAAGTCGGGAGTATTTTGAACCTATAAAGCTGAAAGTCTGCTAGTTTCTGAAGACTTGGCTCACGCCACTTCCTCTTCCTTATCTGCCTTTCTCCACAGACACCTTTTTTCCTTATTATGTTCATTCATCGCACAAATATTGCAACAAAACCTTTTTTTTTTTTTTTTCTGAGACGGAGTTTCGCTCTTGTTACCCAGGCTGGAGTGCAATGGCGCGATCTCGGCTCACTGCAACCTCCGCCTCCTGGGTTCAGGCAATTCTCCTGCCTCAGCCTCCTGAGTAGCTGGGATTACAGGCACACGCCACCATGCCCAGCTAATTTTTTGTATTTTTAGTAGAGACGGGGTTTCACCATGTTGACCAGGATGGTCTCGATCTCTTGACCTCGTGATCCACCCGCCTCGGCCTCCCACAGTGCTGGGATTACAGGCTTGAGCCACCGCGCCCAGCCGACAAAACCTTTTTTAATCAGAAGAAATTTCAGGCCAGACACCATGGCTCACGCCTGTAATCCCAGTACTTTGGGAGACCAAGGCAGGTGGATCACCTGAGGTCAGGAGTTCGAGACCAGCCTGGACAATATGGTGAAACCCCATCTCTACTAAAAACAAAAATTAGCCAGGCATAGTGGTGTGTGCCTGTAATCCCAAGCTACTGGGGGGCTGAGGCAGGAGGATCTCTTGAACCCGGGAGGCAGAGCGTACAGTGAGCTGAGATCGCGCCACTGCACTCCAGCCTGGACAACAGAGTAAGACTCTGTCTCAAAAAAAAAAAAAAAAGGAGAAGAAGAAATTTTATTCATAGTTCCAGTACCCTGACTTATCAATTATTTTTAGGTTTCTATTATTTCCTTCCAGTCTTATCCATATATTACAAAAAAGCACATACACACAGACATTTGCACATATAAATACACACCAATAAATATGAAAACTTCCCTGGGAAGTTATTTGAAACTCGGTGCTGATGAAAAGATGGTGGTCACATGCACTTGATTCACAGAATCCAAACAGATTCTTATACATACATTGTTTTCTCTGAGACAGCACAGGGATCTTTTTGCTGTTGTTGTTTTTGAGATGGAGTCTCACTCTGTCACCCAGGCTGGAGTGCAGTGGTAACGATCTCACTGCAACCTCCGCCTCCCGAGTTCAAGCAATTCTCCTGTCTCAGCCTCCAGAAGTAGCCAGGATTACAAGCGCATGCCACCATGCCTGGCTAACATCTGTATTTTTAGTAGAAACAGGGTTTCACCATGTTGCCCAGGCTGGTCTCGAACTCCTGACCTCAAGTGATCCACCTACCTCAAACTCCAAAAGTTCTGGGATTACAGGTGTGAGCCACTGGGCCCAGCCTGGTTTTCTTCTTTTCTTTTGGACACATTACCCAGCTTTAACAGTTACCAGCATGCATTAAATCTTGTATCACTTGTACCTCTGTTTATTCTCTTCCAGCTACATTATTCTGAAGCAAATTCCAGGCATCAAATCATTGCATCTATAGTTAACCTTTAATTTCATTTCCTACTTTTTATATTTAATTATGGATACACAATCGTTGCATATATTTATGGAGTACTTGTGATGTTTTGATACAGATATACAATTTGTCATGATCAAATCAGGGTAATTAGAGTATCCTTAACCTTAAGCATTGGTGATCAGGCCTGGCAGGGTAGCTCACACCTGTAATCCCAGCACTCTGGGGGGCTGAGGTGGGTGGATCACAAGATCAGGAGTTCAAGACCAAATTGGCCAAGATGGTGAAACCCCGTCTCTACTAAAAATACAAAAAAAAAAAAATTAGCTGGGCGTGGTGACAGGTGCCTGTAATCTCAGCTACTCAGGAGGCTGAGGCAGAGAATTCCTTGAACCTAGAGGCAGAGGTTGCAGTGAGCTGAGATTGCACCACTGTACTCCAGCCTGGGCAACAGAGCAAGACTCCATCTCAAAAAAAAAAAAAAAAAAA
>NW_022436978.1:19505026-19512640 GCF_009761245.1 Sapajus apella
GGGGGTTGGGGAAGTGGCATTCTTTTTTTTTTTTTTTTTTTTTTTTTAAAGATGGGGTTTCACCACGATGGCCAGGCTGGTCTTGAACTCCTGACCTCAGGTGATCCACCCGCCTTGGCCTCCCAAATTGCTAGGATTACAGGCATGAGCCACTGTGCCCGGCCTTTTTTTCTTTTTTTTCAGAGACAGGGTCTCACTTTTTCCCCCAGGCTGGAGTGCAGTGGCATGATCATAGCTCACTACAACCTCAAAACCTCAAACCTCAAACTCCTGGGCTCCAGTGATCCTCCCAATCACTGTGACTACAGACATGCCCATCACGCCCAGCTAATTTTTAAAGTTTTTTGTAGAGACAGAGTCTCACTATGTTGCCCATGCTGGGCTTGAACTCCTGGCCTCAAGCAATCCTCCCACCTCAGGCTCCCAAAGTGCTGACATTACAGGTGTAAGCCACCATGCTTGACCCTATTCCTTCTTTCTACCTGAATTTTTGTACCCGCTAACCGTCTCTGCTTTATTCCTGCCTCCTGCTTCCTTCTCAGCCTCTGGTAACCAACATTCTACTCTCTCCATGAGTTCAGTCTTGTTTTAGGCTCCCACATATGAGTAAAAACATTCAATAATGAGACAGCGCAGATCCTGATATCATGAACCAGGCAAATAGAAAGAAGAGAGAGCAACAAGGGGAAGACTCACTCAAAGTTAGGGATCATTTCTGTAAAGATTTTTTCAAGGAGTCACCACTGCTGTATCCAAATTCTGAACATGGCGATGATTCCCCAGTAGGATGCAATGCCTGGTTCTCTGAGGCAAAACTTTCCTTGTCTTTCTTTCCTTCCTCTTTCCTTCCTTCCTTCCTTCCCTCTTTCTCTCTTTCTTTCTTTCTTTCGAGACAGAGCTTCGCTCTTGTTGCCCATCCTGGAGTACAATGGCGTGATCAAACTCCACCTCCCGGGTTCAAGCTATTCTCCTGCCTCAGCCTCCCGAGTAGCTGGGATTACAAGTGTGTGCCCCATGCCCGTCTAATTTTGTATTTTTAGTAGAGACGGGATTTCACTATGTTGGTGAGGCTGGCCTCGAACTCGTGGCCTCATATGATCCGCCCACCTTGGCCTCCCAAAGTGCTGGGATTACAGGCCTGGGTCACCGCACCTGGCAGCTTTCCTGGTCTTTCAAATGTTATCTTAATAAGAATGACACTGACCAAAATGTTGTTTAGTTATCTCTGGGTGGTGAGATTTACAGGTGCTCTTCATATTCTTGTTGATTACTTCTTGCCTTTTCTGAGTTTTCTACAATGAACATATGTTTGTAATAAGACTAGAATTACTAGCAATGGTATTGAATACGATGTGAAACTGATCTAAAGAAAAGATCCTGTAAACGTTGGAGTCACACAGACTGATCACGTAGTTCCTACCACTGGAAGGACAGCCAGCCCTTTCTTAGGTCAGGAAGCCTAGAACCTGGGAGGTACAGGTTCTAGCCCAACTCTCCTTCTTGTATAACACCTGCTAAGGAGCTGCTGCTTCCTTTTTTTTCTTAACTTGGAAACATTGTTCTGAAACCATTTGTCAACAGAGAAGATTCGATTCTGAGAACGTGGTAAGGATTTTCTGTAGCAATGGTCAAATGTAATTTAGTAGAGAATAACACCCATAGAAATGTGTGGGAGCTTTGCTGTCAAGTCCTGTAGCACTTTAATAAAGGAACGTATCATTTTTCTTCAGCTAAATTTTAGCTAGAAATAATATTAGATGAGTTTTCAGTGCCGTTCATTCCATAGCCTAGCTGCAATTTGGAAACCTTAATGATTTCATGCAAAAGGCACTGTCTAAAGAGTCTTGGTGGCTTCTGTCTGATCCTCATTTTTCCTTTTGATGCAGATTACTTATGTGCATCTATCGTGGTAAAAACAGCAGAGTTTGGGCAAACACTGCTCTCTCAGACCCCCACTCCCTTTCAGGCCTGGAGATCCTTCATCTAACCCAGTTCCATTCTTGTGCCTCTCCCCGCTGGCCTCCCCGGTGCCATTTTTATTAAAGCCCCAGCTCATCCCACATTCAGCTGCATGACTTCTTACAGGCTTCAGAATAAATCACCACATTGCTCCGATCTTGGCTTCTCTGCCCTCGGCTTTCAATTAAATTTAGAATTGACTTTAAAGATACAACCTCAATGTACATGGTTGGAAATGACCTTGTTTCCCCTTTCCCACCACCTGCGACTTCCTGCGCCGGGCTCTTAGACTCCAGCTCCTGGTTCAAAAAGTAGAAACAGGAATTTGCTACATGCTCCTGTGGCAAACTATAAGTCTCAAGCTGTTTAAAGTCTTTAAAGTCCCGTCCAAAAGGTAAAGTACACTCTGCAGAGAAAAATCTGGGGGCCTGAATCTCTGGCTGCCTGTGTTCAGGAAGAGACATATAAGGAGAGGAGGAAGGAGAAGAAGAGGAGAAGAAGAAGTAGGGGGAGGGGAAACCAGAACCTTTGAGCTAAACACTTTTAATTTGTTTGATTTCTACAGTTTGCGTTGAGGATGATCAGTCTATCTGTAATATGCATCCGCTATTAAAATCAGTGTATTAAGTTAATATAAATGACCTATTACACGATTACGAGCACACCAACACAGATTTTAACATCAAAACTAACTTTCATCTTTTGTCTTGTCATTTGGCTTTTTACTCTTACAAGGAGCGTGGCACAGTTAGCAGCACCTGGCTGTTTAGAATTGGGCCTGCCCCTGCCAGCTTCTCCCTCCCACCCTTGGAAGGCTTTACCCACCAGGATGACTGAACCAGAAAACACTTCTTCCTCCCTTCAAAAACCAACGCGATTTGAAGGCGCATAGTTCTATCGAGCTAAAGGCAATAAGGTCCCTTTCAATTTGGAAGAGAAGAAGGAAAGAATGACTTGCTCATCTAAAGAAAGGATCACACACGATTTAATATGTGAAAAAATGTGGAAGTTGACAATGATTTACAAATGTAACAGACCAATTTATTTATCAATTCGCCCATCGGTTTTTGAGTATTTACTATGTTTCAGGTTCCAAGGAGGTTGTACAGTACTTAGGAGCTTGAGCCTTAATTTTCTCTCCTCTAAAATGGGACTAGAGACCTTTCCTCTCACTGTATGTGGAAATTAGATGAAAGAATAAATGTAAATCACTTAAAACCAGTTATCGGCACATAATAAATACTGAATGAATAGCTCTCTCTATATATATGGGGAAAAAAGTATTTTCAACTATAAGGGGTCTACAGCCTGATGAATTGCTATTTCGAAACTTCTACCCTTTGTGCTGAAAACACCCTGAAATTTGGGAGGCCTCAAAGATTTAGCTACGTAAACCTCAAATCAAAATACTTTCCTAGTGATTGCCCTTTAGAAATAGTTACTAGGGACATGGGGGTGCTTTCCCAAATAAGGAAGGAAGGAAGAGGGGGAGAATAAATCAGCACTTAGTAACTCCCTAAATGTAAAATCTCAACGATTTTGCATCCTTTTTTTCTAATTGGAATCTCACCAAATTAATTAATAGACAGACATTAATATTCTCATGTCCCAGATGCACATGCTGAGGCTCCTGCCCATGGCTGTGGGGCTGGGAAGTGGAGAAGAGGGAATTTAAACCAGGTCATGTGATTTCAGAGCCTGTTCTCCCTTCCCGGTCACCAGCTTGCCCCGCCCATCCTGCGAGGTCCCATGGGAGAAACCCTAAAACCTCACTGGAAAATACAAGAGATGTTTGAAATCTTCTTAATGTAAAGAGGAAGTTTTTAAGAACAAACATTCTGCAATAACTGACTTCTCACTCAGTTTTGTGAATAGCAGTCTTACACAGCAGTGAGATTTTTTTTTTCCTTTCCATTTAAACTCTTCTAGGTAGAACCTTCCTTTTTCACTTCTGAAAGATTACTGTTGACGAGGATGTTTTTGATGACTTTGAATTTCCTTTCCTTTCTTTCCATAACACTTACACTTTTCTGGGAAGGAAGCCATACAAGAGTTTAAAACTGTGAATTGAAAAGTCAGGAACGAAGGTCACACCATCCTGACCCTGTTGTGAAAGGCTACAGCCACCCCCTAGGTTAACCGATTTTTTTCCACACCAGTTCTGCATTTCACGGCCTTCCTGGAAGGACGCTCTTCCTAAGCAGACTCTTCCTGCTCTCCGTTCAGCCTCCCTCCCTGGACTGCAGGAATAATGATCATCACACATGAAAGTTCAGCCCAAGAGCCCAAATGCCTACAGAGGGGAAAGACTTCTTTGCTGGGCAGGCCTAAAAAGACAGCTCCGTGGCTGGCTGCGGTGGCTCACACATGGAATCCCAGCATTGTCAGAGGCCGAGCGGGGCGGATCACCTGAGGTCAGCAGTTGAAGACCACCCTGGCCAACACAGTGAAGCCCCATCTCTATTAAAAATACAAAATTTAGCCAGACATGGTGGCACATACCAGGAATCCCAGCTACTTGCGAGGCTGAGGCAGGAGAATTTCTTGAACCTGGGAGGCAGAGGTTGCAGTGAGCCAAGATTGTGTCACTGCACTCCAGCCTGGGCGACAGAGCAAGACTGTGTCTTTTAAGGGTGTTAAGGAGAATTCCACTGTGGTGCTAAAAATTCCTGCCAAGGACTCTATTGCCACATGGATGCCACATGGATCCCAGTCAAGTTCTACACACAGTGCCTGGTCCCTGTCTAGAGCATAGCTAGATCACAAATGGCCCAAACTAGCTGATTAAAATTAAGTCACTCCAGGCTGGGCGCGGTGGCTCACACCTGTAAATGCAGCACTTTGGGAGGCCAAGGTGGGCGAATCACGAGGTCAGACACAAGGTCAGAAGTTCGAGATCAGCCTGGCCAACATGGTGAAACCCTGTCTCTACTAAAAATACAAAAAATTAGCTAGGCGTGGTGGCAGACGCATGTAATCTCAGCTACTTGAGAGGCTGAGGCAGGAGAATCACTTGAACCCGGGAGGCGAAGGTTGCAGTGAGCTGAGATTGCACCACTGCACTCCAGCCTGGGCAACGGAGTGAGACTCTGTCTCAAAAAAAAAACAATAAAAAACATAGCAAGTCCACCCACAGAAGACCAAAGGGCCATACATATATAGAAAACCGGGCCGGGCGCGGTGGCTCATGCCTGTAATCCCACCACTTTGGGAGGCCAAGGCGGGTGGATCACAAGGTCAAGAGATCAAGACCATCCTGGCCAACATAGTGAAACCCCGTCTCTGCTAAAAATACAAAACATTAGCTGGGCATGGTGGCGCGTGCCTGTAATCCCAGCGACTCAGGAGGCTGAGGCAGGAGAATTGCCTGAACCCAGGAGGCGGAGGTTGCGGTGAGCCGAGATCGCGCCATCACACTCCAGCCTGGGTAACAAGAGCGAAACTCCATCTCAAAAAAAAAAAAAAAGAAAATGTTCTCTTACCTTCCCTCCATCATTCTTGCCTTCCTTCTCTCTGTCCCTTTAATATCCAGAAATGATTGTCCTTTTTCTCGTTACTGAAAAGAAGGTCCCCAACAGTTAATCTCACTTGGTAGTAGCCTTTGTTTGTTTGTTTGTTTGATATTAAAAAAAACCTTGAAGATTTTTTTATTTTATATATTTTTTGTTTTTCTGTTGGCAGTAGTCTTAACCACTCTTTAGGCTAACTTCTCTCAGCTGTCTTTAAAGTTCAAGGATGGCAGTTCTCAGGGATAAAGAGATCCCTTTTAGCAAACAGAGAGACGTTTACAGTTATTTATCATTCCAATAGTTGTGTGTGTTGTCAGATTTTGAACCTAAAAAATGCCCATCATCTACGACGGGATTTCGTTACCGGCCAAATATATTAGCAAGAAGTTCTGGGAACTTAGTTATTTCCTTTTATGTCTATGTAATTTTACTTATCAAAGCACTTTCACTTGTACATTGTTAGGCCTGAATGATTACACCAATTTTGCGGATAAGGAAACTTAACTCAGAGATTATAGAGCATGCTAAAACCATGAGGCAGGCTAGTTAACTGCAGCGTCAAAGTTAGAATGCTGCCTTTTTCACCCATCATAGGGCTTTTTTTTTTTGTAATATACTATGCATAATGTTTATATCCCAGTCTCCGAGATATCCCCGTGGGAAAAAAAGCGCCGTTTTACACATTGTGCCCTGGAGCTGCTGTCACGGGAGCTGACTTTTAGGTAGAATGCACTACAGTATTTGCATACCTTACTTAACGTGACTTTTGGCTCCAAGGCACTGAAAGATATTTTGTGATGAAAAGACCTAAAATGAGACTGGGCATGGTGGCTCCCACCTGTAATCCCAGCACTTCGGGAGGCCGAGGTGGGAGAATCACTTGAGCCCAGGACTTCAAGACTAGCCTGGACAACATAGTGAGACATCTCTGCAAAAAAAAATATTTTAAATTATCTGGGCCTGGTGGCACACCCCTAGAGTCCCAGCCATGTTCATGCCACTGCACTCTAGCCTGGGCAACAGAGTAAGACCACCTCAAAAATCAAAAGAACCTGAATTAACTTTTTAGTAGAATATAATCATGGAAAAACGATTTAACCCCTTTGAGTCTGTTTCCTCGCCTACAAAATGGCAGTAATATGGCCAATCTCATAGAACTGGTATAATAATTAAATAAATATTTGTAAAGCACTCTGCCAGTAGATTGTAGATGCTCAAAAAGTGTGGGCCAGGCACAGTGGCTCAAGCCTGTAATCCCAGCACTTTGGGAGGCCAAGGCAGGCGGATCACCTGAGGTCAGGGGTTCGAGACCAGCCTGGCCAACATGGTGAAACTTGGTCGCTACTAAAAACACAAAAATTAGCTTGCATGGCGGTGGGCACCTGCAATCCCAACTACTGGGGAGGTTAAGGCAAGAGAATTGCTTGAACCGAGGAGGAGGAGGTTGCAGTCAGCTGAGATCGTGCCACTGCACTCCAGCCTAAGCGACAGAGCGAGACTCTGTCTCAAAGAAAAGAAAGCATTAGAGTTCCTTCCTTTTTCTTGAAAAAAATGCTGGCAGAGTCACAGAATTAGGAGACGAGGTGAAGAACGCTGAGGCACTAGGCTTCCCTCACCCTCAAGGGGGACACGCTTGCAGACCATATTTCTCTCCCAGACTGTGGGACTCAGAGAGGAAGCAGGATCATGGGTAGGGGCCAGATCATGTGGCATTAAGGGCAGCCTGGTCAGTAAAGGAATTCTACCGTGTTCTGTTTCTCCGGCTCACCAGGCTTGTTTCTGCCACAGAGCCTTTGCACTTTCAGTTTACTTTGCTTGGAACACTTGGCCTTCAGATGGTTACTTGACTCACTTTCTCTCTTTTTTTCAGGTCTCTATCGGAGTTCATTAAAATCTCATTCTTCTCACTTCTAGTCACCTCTTACTCCTCAACCCCTTACCTTGATTAGATTCTTTTCTTTCTTTCTTTCTTTTTTCTTTTTTTGAGACCAGGTCTTGCTCTGTTGCTCAGGCTGGAGGGCAGTGGTGCAATCACAGCTCACCGCGGCCCACCTCCTGGGCTCAAGGGATTCTCCCGCCCCAGCATCCTGGGCTCAGGGGATTCTCCCGCCCCAGCATCCTGGGCTCAGGGGATTCTCCCGCCCCA
>NW_022436978.1:19512740-19527142 GCF_009761245.1 Sapajus apella
GATCTCCCGATGCTGTTTTTTTGTTTTTTGTTTTTTGGGTATTTTTGAGATGACGTTTCACTCTTGTTGTCCAGGCTGGAGTGCAGTGGTGCGATCTCGGCTCACCGCAACTTCTGCCTCCCAGGTTCAAGCAATTCTCTGCCTCAGCCTCCCAAGTAGCTGGGATTACAGGCATGTACCACCACACCTGGCTAATTTTGTATTTTTAGTAGAGGTGGGGTTTCACCATGTTGATAAGGCTGGTCTCTAATTCCCCACCTCAGGTGATCTGTCTGCCTCAGCCTCCCAAAGTGCTGGGATTACAGGCATGAGCCACCGTGCCTGGCCTCCCTATGTTGTTTAGGCTGGTCTTAAACTCCTGGGCTCAAGCAATCCTCTTGCCTCAGCCTCCCAAAACACTCAGATTACAGGCATGAGCCACCATGTATGGCTTGATTTTTTTTTTTTTATATCTTCAAAAAAATTTTGTGGGTACATAGTAGGTGTGTATACATTGATGGGGTACATGAGATGTTTTGAAACAGGCATGCAATGTGAAATAAGTACATTATGGAGAATGGGGCATCCATCCCCTAAAGCCTTTGTCCTTTGACTTACAAACAATCCAATTATACTCACTAAGTTAACACTTATCAGTATCTGAATTTATATTACATGTGATTGTCTATCTCTTCTGCTAGAACATAAGCTCCATAAAGACAGGGATCTCGTCAGGTGCATTAGCTCCCACTGTAATCCCAACACTTTGGGAGGTCGAGGCAGGCAGATCACTTGATGTCAGGGGTTCAAGACCAGCCTGGGCTACATAGCAAGACTGTCTCAATAATTTTTTAAAAGAATAAAAATGGGGCCGGGCGCGGTGGCTCAAGCCTGTAATCCCAGCACTTTGGGAGGCCGAGGCGGGTGGATCACGAGGTCAAGAGATCGAGACCATCCTGGTCAACATGGTGAAACCCCGTCTCTACTAAAAATACAAAAAAAATTAGCTGGGCATGGTGGCGCGTGCCTGTAATCCCAGCTACTCAGGAGGCTGAGGCAGGAGAATTGCCTGAACCTAGGAAGCGGAGGTTGCGGTGAGCCGAGATCGCACCATTGCACTCCAGCCTGGGTAACAAGAGTGAAACTCTGTCTCAAAAAAAAAAAAAGAATAAAAATGGAAGAAAAAAAAGAGAAAAAAGGATCTCATCTGCTTTGTTCACTGTTTCCCCAATACCTAGAGGATTGAATACCAAATATTAGGTATTTAATAAATAAATAATGAATGAATGAATGTGGATATTGTTATGTAAACGAATTATGCTGTTCTAAGATCAATTATTAGCACTGTGGATTCCTCAGACTGCTGCCTTTATGTCTTATTTTAATTGCTAAGTGTACTTTCAGCATTGCATTAGGATCCTTATAAAGATTGAAACTAAATTACATCTTCAAACAAACTGTAGAAACATGAACTATTGTCACATTTCACTTACAAAGATGAATGTTCACATTGAGACAACAGGGAGAACTTTAAAACACAGATGGGATTTTGTCACTGGTGTGTCCCATTCTTCAATGGCTGCCTTGGGCAATTCTCAAACAGCTCCACCCTGAAAAGTCCCTCGCAGGCTCCCATCATCATCTACAGAGTGTGCCGGTTTCTCCACAATTTTTTTTTTTTTTTTTTTTGAGACGGAGTTTCGCTCTTGTTACCCAGGCTGGAGTGCAATGGCGCGATCTCGGCTCACCGCAACCTCCACCTCCTGGGTTCAGGCAATTCTCCGGCCTCAGCCTCCCGAGTAGCTGGGACTACAGGCATGCACCATCATGCCCAGCTAATTTTTTTTGTATTTTTTTTTTTAGTAGAGACGGGGTTTCACCTTGTTGACCAGGATGGTCTCGATCTCTTGACTTCGTGACCCACCCGCCTCAGCCTCCCAAAGTGCTGGGATTACAGGCTTGAGCCACCGCGCCCGGCCACAACTTTTTTTTTTTAAGACAAGGTCTTGCTCTTGTTGGCCAGGGTGGAGTGCAGCGGCACGATCTCAGCTTACCGCCACCTCCACCTCCTGGGTTCAAGTGATTCTCCTGCCTCAGCCTCTCCAGTAGTTGGGATCACAGGCACGCACCACCACACCCAGCTACTTTTTTTTTTTTTTTTTTGTATTTTTAGTAGAGACCGGGTTTTACCATGTTGGCCAGGCTGGTCTTGAACTCCTTACCTCAGGTGATCCACCGGCCTTGGCCTTCCACGGAGCTGGGATTACAGGCATGAGCCACCACACTCGGCTTCCACATAAATATTAGTAGCCCTCCCTTTTACTCTCAAAAGTGTCCTGGTTTGAGGAATGATGTATATGGTCACCCCACCTGTATGTCCCTTTTCCACAAAACTTTCATTCTAGGCAAACCCATATCCTGGCATCTCCCCAAACAGAAGAGCCTCTCTTATACTTTTCTTTGGACAATTTTCCCTTAACCTAATATAACCTTCCTTCTTCCAGATTCCAACTAACATCAACGCCTCTAGAAAGGCTTTCTCAGAACTTTCCTCGAGTCATTCAGATGAGGCAAACACCCCAGGGCGACTTTGGAATTGCCAGAGGAGGAGCTTTTTAAAGATACGGCTTCCTGGGTGAGGCGGTTCAGGGCTGTAATCCTGGGATTTTGGGAGCCTGAGGCACGAGGACTGCTTGGGACTGAGTTTAAGAGCACCCTAGGCAACAGAGCAAGACCCCAGCTCTACAAAAATAAATAAATAAAATCTTAGGATAAAAAGAAAGGCTGGCACGGTGGCTGTAATCCCAGCACTTCGGGAGGTCGAATAGGGAGGATCATTTGAGACTAGGAGTTTCAGACCAACCTAGTCAACATAGTAAGACACCATCTTTATGGAAAAAAAAGAAAAAGAAAAAAAAGTACAGATTCCTGGCTGGGTGTGGTGGCTCACACCTGTAATCCCAGCACTTTGGAGGGCCAAGGTAGGTGGATCACTTCAGCTCAGGAGTTTGAGACCAGCCTGTGAAACACAGCAAAACCCCACAAAAAATAAACATGAGCTGAGCGTGGTGGTGTGTGCCTTGTAGTCCTGGCTACTTCGGAGGGCGGGGGTGGAAGGATGGCTTGAGCCTGGGAGACAGAAGTTGTAGTGAGCCGAGATCTCATCACTGCACTCTAGCCTGGGTGACAGAGCCAGACCCTGCCTGTCTCAGAAAAAAAAAAAAAAAACAAACAGATTCCTGGGCCTTATCACCCAACCTTTGGGATGTAGAAAATCTAGGGTGGGTCCCAGGAAACCTGTTTGCCCCTCCTAATTGTTCCCGTGACATCTTCTGCATATTTTGACAGCTAAGTATCTCTCTGTTATGCCCAATTAGCCTGTTTCCTTCAGGTGACTGCACATTCCTCCAGAGCAGGACCCACCACCCTCATCGTTAGCCTGTCTCCAGCGCCTAGAATGGTGCTCAACAAAAGATTCATGATCAGATGAGGAGACACTGCAAACCTTTACAGAGCACTTACTATGTGGCAAGAACTTCACATTTTTTTGTGTGTATTCAACTCCTTATTTCAGGAAGGTTTTCAACCCTCAGGAGCATAACAGCCCAGAAAAAAATGATGTTAGGGATATCTCTTGAAAGTCTCTCACAGTTTCATGAAGTATTGAATCATTTCTTAGAGGGGTACCCAGTGTGCCTTACAGGGGATCTTTGTAAGGAGTGGCCACACAAAGAGTATCATTCCTACTTGCAACTTTATTTATTTTTTTTTTTTTTTGAGACAGGGTCTCCTCTGTGGCCAGGCTAGAGTGCGATGGCACAGACTCGGCTCACTGCAACCTCCGCCTCCTGAGGTCAAGTGATTACCCTGCCTCAGCCCCCCGAGTAGCTGGGACTACAGGCTCGCGCCACCACACCTGGCTAGTTTTTGTATTTTAGTAGAGACCGGGTTTCACCGTGTTGGCCAGGGTGGTCTTGATCTCCTGACATCGTGATCCACCCGCCTCGGCCTCCCCAGTGCGGGGTTACAGGCATGAGCCACCACTCCCAGCTCTCCTACTTGCAACTCTTGCTGAGTTTTTGTGCTTGGCCATCACACTGGACTTTCCAGTGTCTTCTTTTCCAACTCAGACCTCTTTAACAAGACAGCTTCTGTAACACCTGCAGAGAACAAGAGTGGAACTGCTTCATTCTTTTAAACTACACCTTCCAACTCCAAAACATAGTGAACTTCCTGTAAAATTAAGGAGCGCTTGGGAAAGGGCTGGTGACCTACAAAGAGCTTCCTGCATTTTTAATGTACAATTCTGGTAACAGTGTCAGCTTATAGGTTTCCAAATGGCAGCCACAATCGAGATTCAGAACAGATGGTCAAACCACAGACAACAGAGTCAACAATATTTTCTGCCATCCCAAGAGGCTAACAGAATCCAAGAGAAGTATGTGACATCACGTAAATTGGTAAACAGCTCAAAACAATCTTAATTCACAGTTTGCTGGAGCACTGAATGACGGAAAGCATGCCTCAGCAGAAACCGGTATTCACGGGCTGCTCTCAAATTATTAACCTGTTAAGAAGGTGGTTTCATGCCCTGGAAAACAAAATCGTCAAAATTAGGAATTAGAAAACCTCGTTTTTTGTCCAAACTGTGACACTGGGTGAACACGGGTAGTCATTTGAATTCTCAGAATTTATTTCCTTCTCTCCAAAATGCCCTCTAAGTTACCTTCTTTTAGTTTATGTGTATACTGAATGCAGCTGGATGGGGGCTGGGGGCTTAATTATAAATGACTTTGGCCATTTTGGATTAGAATGAAGTAAAAATCACCTTTCAATATATAACAAGAGATTCAGTTGGTGAAAATCAACTACTATTATGTATTTTGTTACCAGAGTTACTATGGCAGGTGATTTTTTTCTTTTACTAGAAATATGAGTGCTTACAACACAGCAAATCATAGCGCATCTGAGTAACAAGCCTTTCTCAAATCAGCAAAAACATGCAACCACTGTGAGTTCAGAAATGTTGAACTGTTTTTTAACATGGCCATCTTTGGTCCTTAGTGTTGTAAGTCTTCTGGGATAGATTTTGAAAAGAAGGGGCAATCTTTTCAGCATTGCCTACCAACTAGTACCAGGAACTCCAGTAAGGAGAGGCTCCACAACTTCACAACTGAGCCTCACAAAGAAGCTAAGATGCAGTCACGAAAGTTTCAGCCTGAACTCACCCAAATTAGGTCTAGATGCCAACAGGCAAATTTATTCTGTATTTTTTTTTTGAATCTTCTCTGTTTCTTTGATAGAATTTCTTTCAGGACTATGTTCAATTTTTCATGAAAAGTTTTCCAGTATGTGTATATTTTTGGAGGTGCTGGAAGAAGAGGCGAGAGGTTGAAGAGAAGGGGACAGTATTAAGCTTCTGGGAAGGAAGCCCACTGCTTCTCAAGTTACCATTTGTAAACCCTTTACCCAGTTCTGTTTGGGCTATTGTCCTGAGCAAATCATCCATTGAAAATCAAGCTCTTCAGCTCATTATATATTCTTCATTTGAGGTGACCAGAACTATTTCCTGAAAGCTGGTTTGGGTGCTAATTACCTGCTCAAACACCTAGTAAATACCTCTGTGGATTTGTCATAGGAAAATTTCACTTTTTTATTTTCCTTAAATTGAGCACACTTACCACAAGTTCGCTTTCGACTTCCTAGTCCTGACAATAAACGCCGTCTAAGTACAGGCGTCCTTGCTCCTCTGGTCACTGGGAAGTGATTCTCCTTCCTCCTCAGTTACCCTAAGGCGCAGCATACAGTCTCAGTTTCAGAGGGAAGTTTACCAAAGCAAGCAACAAATTTCTGAAGAGAAGTAGGCTGCCTTTTCTTCCTCCAGGGCTCGATCTCCCTCTCTCCTTCTGTATCTTTTTCTCTTTCCCCAATGAGGCAGGAATTCCTTTTTACTAATACCTTAAGAAACTTACAAAAAAGAACTTACAGACATGTCTGTCTCTTCAGATTTTAAAATAAACATTTCTGTTAGCCATCCTTCTATCCTAGCTTCCCAAAGGAAGAACCTCAAAGTCATAGCATGTGATTTGTCACAGTGATAAGATGATATTTCCATCACTTTTGAAAAGAATTATTTTACCTGGGAAAAATGTTTGTGCGTGTGTGGTTCAAACATAAGTTATGTTGCCTTTTCTTTGCTTCCCACATCTAAATAAATTTAAGTCCAAAAGAATGAATGTAGGTGTCATCTTTAAGAAAAAGAATCATATAAAACCAAAAAAAAAAAAAAAAAAACAAGACAAAAACATAAAACAAAAGCACTAAGAGAAGTCACACTTCAATCTTGTATCCCTGGGAAAGAACGGCAAGACTGGAAATTCATGTATTTCATTCTCTGTCTATTGCATCCTGACTAGGCAAGATTTTTCCGCCTTTCCTTAAGAAAGCTGAAGGTGAAGACTGTCTCTATGTGGCACTGTGGCATAAGTGACCGCTGTTGTGGAGGAGAAAAGCCCATGAAGCTTAAAAATTTTGCAAAGAGAAAACAATCCCCCTGCAGACCACAGTAAATAAAATAACAGCAGTGGGGTGATTTGCAACCATGTAACGGGGCTTTTGTCTGGGTCTGTTTCTCTGTGCCTTGAGGGTTTCTGTGTTCCTTCTCTGCAGGACCTCAGTGTTTCGCCCCTCCATTACAAAGGCCCAGGGCTTGAGCCCCTCCTCCAGCTGTTCACCCCCAATCTTGCCCATGCTGAGGCTTACTTACAGCAGACTGAAGAGTTTCAGTGGGGTGCAGGGCACTGCAATTTAGGATTTCTGCAGTACAGGGTGAATTTTCAAGAGTGTATCAGAGAGGGGAGCCAGACTTAAAAATAGCCTTTACTCATCCTATTAACCATTTCATTCCTGAACTGGCTTGCAAGGCAGAACCAGCAGGTTTTTTTTTTTTTTCTCTCTAGCAAACTCCAAAATTGCTACAGCTGCCTCTGACAGTATGTATAAGGCAACAATTCCCTGTGTCTTGGATGACAGCTGAATAAATGTTATGATTCACTACAGAAAGAACTACGGTATTTAAAAAATTATTGTATTCCTCTTTGACGTGGGCTTTGAGGGTGGAAAGAGGGAAGAGATTAGAGAAGCGGGGGAGAGGGAGAGTGAAGGAGAGGGGAAGAGAGAAATCTTGGTGGCTAGAGGAGTAAAGAAGCCTCTTGTTCTGGTTCGTATTGATCTTATTTAAGCATGGGGAGAACTGATGAGTCTGTGATTATTTTAATGACCATGAAACCTATGCATTCAAAGAAATAAATGAAGCTATGTAATCACCTTCTAAGTAATATCAAAGAACTATGGAAAGGGCTGGGGGGAGGGCAATGATGGTATAATAACATTTACATCCTACAGAGCACTGCATGCAAAGGTAAACCAGGGGTTGAAGTACTGAATTTCCAGGGGGACGAGAGCCCGCAGTTCAATACTCTGTGGCTGTGACCTACCTAACGCAAGGAAGGGTGAGGCATTGAGCAGTAATTGTTTCTATTTTGGTATTTCGGCAAGGGAAACACTGGCGTTCGAGGTTTCTGAGTGGTTTATAAAGTAGAAAAGCTTTCGAGTGCAGCAACACAGATGATAGAAACAGTGGGCAAACAGGGTCCGAAGCTGCCTTCCAGCATGCTTTAATCTTTAAATAATGATGATGACACACTTGTTTCAGTCAAAAGACAAACTTCTGATTACCTTAAATAATGTGACATTACTTTAATGTGACATTGTAAAAGAATGTAATTGCTTGCCTAAAGGGAGATATTAAGCAATACGAGACACTGACACTGCCTTCGAGACTAGCAAGAAAGACAGGGCGGGTGCACGTGAGAACATGGCTTGCGTGACGGGGGACGGTGGAGTTTCCTGTGAATTCTAATCAGCTGATTACAAACGTTTGTGATTTTCGTAGACTTTCATGTTTAACAGCCTAAGCAGCTAAGAGGAAAGAGCCCCAACTCTGGAATCTGACAGAGATGGTCTCCGATTCTAGTTCTTCCACTAGTTAGTTATATAACTAAAATTGCTTAGTGTTTCTGGGTCTTAGTTTTCTCCTCTGTAAAATGGGGACACTATCACCTGCCTCCTCAGGTAGCTGTGAGGATTAGAGAAACATAATAAGTGGAAACCACCTGGGTGAATGTGGGCATATAATCATAATAGCCGTTAATCCCGTGACTCTAAATAGGCAACGGAAATTCTTAAAAATGAACCCCAGAAAAATAATAGCTGATTTAAAAATGTAAGCCCTTCAAACCTTAAGGCTTCTGATCATGAATTTGTTATTATTAAAACTCTGCTACTATTAGGTTTGCCAGAAAAAGAACAGGACAGCTAGTTAAATTTAAATTTCAGATGAAAAACAAGTATTTCTCAGTATGTGGCCCATGCACTATTATATGAAAAAATTGTTTGCTCTTTATCTGAAATTCAGTAACTGGCCACCTTGCTTTTTATTTGTTAAATCTGGCAGCTTGAGTCAAAACAGTAAAGACCTGAGTATATATAATTCCTGACTTCTTCTGCCCCAGTCCCTGCTGAGGTAACAGAGCAGGAATCCTTATTTCAGAAAGTTAAAAAAATTAATAAATGAAATGAATAGCATTAAAACTTTTTACATATCCAGAACGTAATTTGTCAACATGAGAGATAAACATAACTGCTGTTTTCCATGTGGTAGTTTAAGTTAAGATGAAAGAAGAATTTTGATAGGAAAATATGTTTAAAAACCAAAAGTGACTTTTGGTTGTTTTACAATCTCTCCACCCAGACCAAAGCCGTGTGCTGTTTCCAGGTTCATTTGGCCAGCTATGACCCTGACGGCTACCAGGCCTCGAACTGAGTTTGGTTTGGTTTTGCCTTTCCCTTCACAGAAACTTTATTCCACAGATAGACCTGTGGAGCTGATTGTACACTGACAAGTAAGCACCCAAATTGAGATACTTTATCAAGAAGAAAGATTCTTTCCAGTAAAGTAGCTTTATGTAGATAAGGGAATATGTCTGCTCAGAAGATGTTTAGGTCAACCGGGTAAGTGTAAAATGATATCACACACATGTCTGTGACATTCGCATCTGTTTAACACTTGATATTCCTTTGTCATTTTGTGTTTTCCAGACAGGGTGATAGAGTGAAGGCCTTATTACTTCAATATTGAATGTAGAAATTACAGTATAATAAAATTCAGGAAATTTCATCTACATAAAGTTAATACTTTGTACCATGAGCTTTGAGCTTTCAATCCATGAGTCACTGCTTATGACAGAGGACATTAATAAGTATTTCTGACTTGACTTTATCAACAAAAGACACCATATACTAAAGTTTGCTTTTACACATATTTACTTGGCTTTGTAGTAACATGGTTGATAATTGACATGCTTATATATAAATTCATAAATGCTATTAACTGGTAAGAAATAAAAAGACTTGAAAATAAACTTAAAATGGGAATTTTATTCTAGTCTATAAAAATGGCAAAAGTTTAAAAGTTGCATTAAGTTCCTTTATTCATCACTGACACGATGTATTCTCTTAATTTTTGAATTTTTCTGATATCCCAATATTTATTTAAAATCTACAAATGTCATTATTTCTAAGTAAATTTTAAAGACTGATTTTCACAACTTTTAAAACATATTATCCTATCAAAATTCTTCTTTCATTTTAACTTAGAGCTTAAAACAATGTAGCCCCACCAAAAATCATGAAAGCAAACAAAAAGCAGAGCCTTCTAACAGCACATTTTCATTTTGAAGGGCAGAGAAAACTCATGGGTAATCCAGGCCAGCTGATTTCTAGAGAACTCCAGCTATCAGCATGACTTTGCTGGGAGCGGCCACCCAATGGTCCTGACCATTACATGTCAATCTGTCAAACCAGCAAACAAAAACACCGCAGGCTTTAGCACAAATGGCATATGACAGATGCAGATGTGGCTCTGAAAAGAATCCTTCGCTTTTGAAACACCTGCAAGAATTCCTAAACAGCTGGCATGCCTTCTCCTCCTCCACAGCCACTCCACTGACCCGGAGTTCAGGGTGCTAAAGCAAAATATCTAATATGTGCCGGATTCCACTCCCAGTTGGGAGAGCACTGGGGGGCAGATGAGCGGCAAGTGCCGTGTTGATATCACGATGCCATGCACTTGCTTTGGGTGTAAAAAGAACAAGTTTATTACAGGAACTGCAGCATTTTTCAGCTTCTCATTACGTAGTCATGAGCAAATTCAAGTGAGTTTTCTTTTTATTAGGTTAACTCATCCTGAATTAAAAGGGCCTTTTGAGAGGTTTTTTAGTTGTTGTTGTTGTTGTGTGTGTGTGTGTGTGTGTGTGTGTGTGTGTGTGTGTGTGTGTCCCACCCATTCCCAACAGGTATATTGTCTCCCTTTCAGAATTAAGTTGCTTCCCACACGTTGGTTTAGGTAGATGAGCCATTTGCAGTACCGTTGCAAAGTAGTGTTTCCTAGATAGTAGCCAAAAAGTAAAATTTACTTTACACTTTATTTTTTTATTTTATTTTACTTTTTTTTAAGATGGGGCTTCACCATATTGGTCAGGCTGGTCTTGAACTCCCAACCTCAGGTGATCCGCCCGCCTTGGCCTCCAAAGTGCTTGGATTACAGGCGTGAGCCACTACGCTGGGCCTACTTTACACTTTAATAGACATCTTTTAATTTTAAAAAGGCAAGCATCCCCCAAATACCTTTCTATTTTGTGAATATTTCTACGTCTGAAAAACACATTGCCAAAGAGACATCATTCATTCCTAGGGAATGTTCTAACTGTGCACACTTTGGCTGGTGTCTTTTGAAGGATCATCCTCATACAACCAGTACCATTAAACAATAACAAGCTTAATTTTTTACGGTTATCCGTTGGTAAAGGAAAATGCCCCTTTTATCCGGCAGTTCAATTCAGGTTGTCAAGGTCAGCTGTTTGATAGTATTTTCCACGTCTTCCCTCATAACATTGTTATGTTATGTATACACACTAACAAAATAGAATTTCGTGGGTTGGCGGTCAACGGTGGCTATGGATAGGGCACTACTATGTTATCAGGAAGAATGTCAGAGAGAGCGGGCTGCCCAGTAGCAAATTACAAATTTTGGCTCCCAAGAATGAGATGCGTTGTTTGTTCCTGCACACTGCAGCTGCCTCCCCACCCCACCCCCCTCTTTGGTGGTTTATTACACACAAGCTACTGATGAATGGGAGCTGCTGTTTTACAGTACACCACACTTACAGGGCTTATCTCTAGGCCTACCACAGATTTGACTGATCAACAGCAGGGCACCGCCATCATAATTCTTCCTAGAAACAGGAGTATAAAAAGGGGTTTGTTGGAGGTTGGCTGGGTCTGCAGAGAATCCTGCCCGCAGGCCTTGCTGATGCCATCACTAGCTGTTGTGGTCTTTGGCCTAATAAGGTACAGAAACAAAGATTGTTCACTTATTCAAGAAGACTAAAGCACCAGAATGATGGAAAGTAGAGGCAGTAGGGCACATATCCAAGTGGGATTAAGGCCACAGTGCAACTTTATAGGGCTGTCTGGGTGGCAGAATGAGGATCTGCAGCTGAGAATCCAGTTCAAACATAATTTATTATATGTCATTCATAGTTAGAGGTAGCTGACGTTAGGAGTTAAATTGTTGCATTGTGTGCAACTGATTTTGATAAGTATTTTTGTAGGCTTCTGACATATTATTGCAACTCAGAAGCAGAAGCAGAAGGTAAACAACTGACTGATTTAAAAAAAAAAACAATGATAGCTAAGGAATATCTCTAGAAAAAGCCATGGTGCTTCTTTTTTTTTTTTTTTTTTTTTTTTGTCCTCTGCTTTAAAGCTCTAGTATGTCCTTCACATTTCTAAATGTTAGCATTTTTCTCATTGCAGTAAAATATAACAATTTGCATCTTCTAGACTTTTTCAAATTTTTAGATAAACATCAACAAAATAAATCCACCTTATTTCCCAACAAAGCAAACAACCAGTCCTGCTTTATATAAGAAGAAATTTTAACTTGGGGAAGTCATTTACCTCAGTCCTAAAGTCGCCAAATAATCTGGCAGAAAACGCGTTTCTGAAGTTCAGCCCTCTAGTCTTTGCAATATTCTTTCCCAATCGGTGATGGGGGTGTAGCAAGACCAGCAACAAAAAAATTCAGAGATTTAAGAAAAACGATTTCCTCTGTGTTTGGATTCCAATCACTGCTAGAATTAGAATTATACATTATTAAAAGGTATTTTCACAATGAGCATGTGCATTTTGAAGTAGTTATACAGCGGCCATTGTCCAGAGCAAGGACAATAGCGGCTGAAGCCAGGTCCTGTTATAAATAGACTACATGTTCTTAGATAAATGGACTACATGTTCTTAGAGCACAACACTTTATCCTGATTTCAAAACATTTAAGCATTTAAACTGGTGTCTTAATTTAATTTAAACAAACTTTTTTTTAAACTTTTATTTTAGGTTTGGGGGACCATGTGACGGTTTGCTACATAGGTAAACTCACGTCATGGGGTTTGTTGTGCAGATGATTTCATCACCCAGGAATTAAGCCCAGTACCCCAACAGTGATCTTTTCTGCTCCTCTCCCTCCTCCCACCCTCCCCGTCAAGTAGAACCCAGGGTCTGTGGTTTCCTTCTCTGTGTCCATGTGTTCTCATCATTTAGCTCCCACTTATAAGTGAGAACATGCACCGTTTGGTTTTCTGTTCCTGTGTTAGTTTGCTGGGGATGATGGCCTCCTGCTCCATCCATGTCCCTGCAAAGGACAAGAGCTCATTCTTTTTTGTGGCGGCATGGTATCTTAATTTTAATGTTATCTTTAGTACTTAGGATATTGCCAGGCTTACTAGTTCATTCCGTCTTTCACTATGTTCCTTTATATCTCTTCGCTCATGCCCACTTTGGCAGGACATTAACTTGTGGTTGCCTGGTGCTTATTTCAGAAAGCAGAAGAATGTCTTGTTGTGACATAAGGACAACAGTATTTGTGAAACTATTCCACATTAGACGGGAAGATTTGAGGTGAGGCAGCATGGAACTGTGTTAAACTGGTTCTTTTCTGAAACCTCTAAGAGTTAAAAAAAAAATTTTTTTTTTTCTTCCCTTAGCCTGAAGATACATTTCCATATGCTTGGCCTGTAAGGTGGGAGTGGGGAAGTACACATTTCAGATGGAGTGCTCATTTGTAACTCTTTAATGGGGGCCTGGGAGCATATGACACACAAGACTCTCTTACTGGCTGGGCGCAGTGGCTCACGCCTGTAATCCCAGCACTTTGGGAGGCCAAGGTGGGAGGATCATGAGGTCAGGAGATCAAGACCAGCCTGACCAACATAGTGAAATCCCCATCTCAACTAAAAATACAAAAAACTAGTTAGGTGAGGTGGCAGGCCCCTGTAATCTCAGCTACTTGGGAGGCCAAGGCAGGAGAATCACTTGAACCCGGGAGGCAGAGGTTGCAATGAGCTGAGATTGTGCCACTGCACTCCAGCCTGGGCAACAGTGTGAGACTCTGTCTCAAAAAATAAATTAATTAATTAAATAAAATAGACCCATTGTTGTATTTCCTCTGGCATATCACGAAATGATAAAATACATATAGTAAAATCCCACTGACTAAAAGAAAACCCTTAGTATACATGTCTATTCATAATAATGAGTAATTAACCCCTATAAAATGCTTACTGTGTGCCAAGCACTGCACTAAGTAGTTCACATGTAAACTCACCTAAACCTTACGATAACCTCACGAGATACTAAAGGTTAAGTATAGCTCACCTGAAACGCCTGCGATCAGAAGTGTTTTGAAATTCAGACCTTTTCAGATTTTGAAATATTTGCATATACATAATGAGATATCTTGTGAAAGGGGCCCATGTCTGAACTATGAAATTCATTTACTTATACATATAACTTGAAGGTGGCTTTTTAGAGTATTTTAAATAACCTTGTGCATGAAACAACGTTTTGACTGTATTTTGACTACAGTGCCTCACAAGATCAGGTATGAAATGTTTCACTGTGGTGTCATGTTGGTGCGCAAAAAGCTTCCAGTTTTGGAGCATTTTGGATTTTGGATTTTCAGATTAGGGATATTTCTTGTGTGCTGTGGTCATTCCCACTTTTATTGATGAGAAACTGAGGTCATACATGTAGAAGTATCAAAGTTTTTCTTGTCTCCATTATTAAGCACAATTATTGGCATAAAAGAGGTTCTCAATCCCCATTTTTAGGCTGCATTCTAGCGTGGGCAATAAAGCAACACTCCCGTTCTCTGTCCCTCTTCCTCTTCCTCTTTCTTCCTCTCCTTCATTCTTTTTTAATTCTTTTTTTCTTTCTTTCTCTCTTTCTTTCCTTTTTTCTTTCTT
>NW_022436978.1:19527542-19540022 GCF_009761245.1 Sapajus apella
AAGGAAGGAAGGAAGGAAGGAAGGAAGGAAGGAAGGAAGAGAGGAAGAGAAAGCTATACATGGTGACACATGACTGCGGTCCCAGCTACCCAGCGGACTGCTGTGGGAGGATTTTTGAGTCCTGGAGTTTGTGGCTGCAGTGAGCTGTGATCGTGCCACTGCCCTTCAGCCTGGGTGACAGAATGAGACCTCATTTCAAAAAAATAAAAACAAAGATGAGTGTTTCTTCTACTCTCCCAAACCTTTGGGTCCATCCCCATTATTTGCCTCAAACTTTATTCTAATTTGATGTTCAGTATATTTCAACCCATTTCCCCTGTAAAATCTCACTTGGGCCTGGATTTCCCAGCTTTAGGCCTAGGGTTTAGTTTCCACTTGATTTGAGATTTCATAATAGGCAGAGTGAAATTGTAACAATCATCCTTTTTCTGGACTCTTGTGCTTCACATCACCAGAAACTTGTATTAGTTTACTATTTTATTACAGGATGACTCTGATGTTGCTGGAATGTATTTAGTGTGTCTTTATTTCCTGTTTCTCTGCTTCTTTGCCTTTTACTATCTTTTTATCAAAGATTCTAAGGTTCTTTGTATAATTGGCTGATACTTCCTGATTGCAAGATATCTCTGTGGGCTCTGAGCATATTTAAACGTATTTCTAAACTTTTCATTCACTTGTGTCAGTATTAATGTAGGGCTTCTGAAAGAATAATGGCAGAGTTAAAGAAATTATTTTCTTCCCTTAGACTGAAGATTTATTTCCATATTCCTGGCCGGGAAGTGGGGAAGTGGGGAAGTGCATGTTTAAGATGCAATGCTTATTGTAACTCTTCTTTAAAGGGGCTCTGGTAGCATTTGGCACATAAGAAGTGACTCATGCAATGTCTTTGAAAAGGAGTGATTGCTTGTTCTTAAGTCTTCATTTTAATATGCTCCAAATGTTAAACATATTGCAAATGTTACTTCACAAATAAGAGAATATATATCCAGAGGAGGACATGGAGAGAGCAGCGAGATCCAGGAACAATATACTAGATTTCTAGGCCGGGCATGGTGGCTCACCGCTGTAACCCCAGCATTTTGGGAGGCTGAGGCAGGCGGGTTGCCTGAGCTCAGGAGTTCTCGATCAGCCTGGGCAACATGGGGAAACCTCATCTCTGCTAAAATACCGTAAAAAATTAGCCTGGCGTAGCAGTGTGCTCCTGTAGTCCCAGCTACTCGGGAGGCGGAGGCAGGAGAATCACTTGAACCCGGGAGATGGAGGTTGCAGTGAGCCAAGATTGCACCGCTGCACTCCAGCCTGGGCAACAGAGCGAGATTCTGCCTCAAAAAAAAAAAAAAAGGACTAGATTTCGATTTCTAAAACTTGCTTTCTCTTCGCTGAAGTTTAACTCTCTAAATGTTTTCATCACAAGTAAAATGTTTTCATGGCGCTTATGATGATAGTATTTCCGGAGAGAATAAAGCTATAGGATAACCTATCAAATCAGTGATATTCAGACTCGTTTTCTATTACCCCAGAAACTTTACTTTAAATCCATTAAATAATGGTTCGAGGAAATACTCTGCATAATCTCACATCTCTGCCTTTCCCTTCCACCTGGAATAAGGTCCCATAACTGTCCGTCACAGCCCTCCTGTTCTTCAAGCCCCACTTTCTCCAAGTCTCTTTAGGCCTCTGCACATTTTTACAGTTGTTCACACCTTTACCATGGCTCGTTCTGAAGAGAAACATGTATACATGTCAGTTTCTCTTTCTTGGAGAGCTGGGACCAAATGATCTATTTTTATTTTTATTTTTTTTTATTTGAAACTTCCAATCCATACTTCCTCCCAGAACCTAGCACATCATTCCGTGATGCCAGAGACTTGGTTTTATTCATCTGTGAACAACCTGGAGAAATGCATCACACCTATTATAGAGGGCTGTCAATTATGCTTATTCTATGAATGGTAGACACCTAACAACACTCACCAGAAACAGAGCAGCTCTAGGTGGTGCTGGCAAATGAAGTCCCATAACCACAAATTGTGTTTGTCAGCACTCGGGCATACTGCAGTCACAATATCAAAAGACAGAGAAAATCTGGTATAATAAAAACCAATACCCATGTAGTTGACCAAACTTTTTACTATGTATCGTGATTTATTTTTCTTCCTTCCCTTTCTTCCGTCCGTCCTTCCTTCCTCCCTCCCTCCCTTTTCTTTCCCTCCCTCCCTCCCTTCTTTTTCCTTCCTTCCTTCCTTCCTTCTTCCTTCCTTCCTTCCTTCCTTCCTTCCTTCCTTCTTTCCTTTCTCTCTCTCTCTCTTTCTTTCTGTCTTTCTTTTGGAAGGAGTTTCTCTCTTTTTTTTTTTTTTTTTTTTTTTGAGACGGAGTTTCACTCTTGTTACCCAGGCTGGAGTGCAATGGCTCAATCTCGGCTCACCGCAACCTCCGCCTCCTGGGTTCAGGCAATTCTCCTGCCTCAGCCTCCTGAGTAGCTGGGATTACAGGCACGCACCACCATGCCCAGCTAATTTTTTGTAGTTTTAGTAGAGACGGGGTTTCACCATGTTGACCAGGACGGTCTCGATCTCTTGACCTCGGGATCCACCCGCCTCGGCCTCCCAAAGTGCTGGGATTACAGGCTTGAGCCACCGCGCCCGGCAAGGAGTTTCTCTCTTGTTGCCCGGGCTGGAGTGCAATGACACGATCTTGGCTCACTGCAACCTCTGCCTCCCACGTTCAAGCAATTCTCCTGCCTCAGCCTCCTGAGTAGCTGGGATTACAGGCATGCACTGCCATACCCAGCTAATTTTGTATTTTTAGTAGAGGCGGGATTTCTCCATGTTGGTCAGGCTAGTCCTGAACTCCCGACCTCAGGTGATCCGCCCTCCTCTACCTCTCAAAGTGCTGGGATTACAGGCGTGAGCCACCGCGCCTGGGCCTTCATTGTGATTTTCTAAATAAACATGGATATATACTTCTGCTTTTAGAAGAATACAGAACATTTTATGACTTATTGACTTGCTGAAAAACTTCATTAGCAAGAATTCTCATCATTTTAAATAAGCCTTATTTTGTCAAAATTTATTCATCTGTCTAGATTGATAACAGTCTTGTAGGTGTTGAGGAGAGAAAGAGAGAGAATTAACATAAATGTTTAATACCACAGTATATCGGACAGGGGAGGAAAAAAGTGAGGAATCTCTGACCTTTATTCAGATTTTTCAATGGTAGCTAGTATGGTGCTTTTATGTACTTATATACAAATTATGTATAGCAAGTTGACAAAATTTCTTGTCAGATTTCTAAAAATGCTCTTTTTCTTTGCAACAGAAGATGCTAACATAATAACTAATAGTTTAGCTGACTTAGAAAGACTACAAGGATAGCAAAAGGGAAATTGCCAGAATCTGTAACATTTTAACAGTTGATCACTCAGTATTGGAATTTCGTTGTCAGGAAAGTCTTGATCCTATACTTGAGGAATTTCTGACTTGATGCAAGTTCAAACTGAAGTGAGCGTTTCATTGTTCAGCACATCAGGTTGGCAAAATATATTGCATTAGACAACACCTTAGCCTAAGCTGCCCTACATTTTAAAACAAAAACACCTAAAAACTGATGAGTAACACAAGAAAGAAGAAGGGAAGAAAAAAGAGGGGAAAGAAAAAAGGGAAGGAGAGGGAAGACGGAGAGGGGCAAAGAGAAGAGAAAAAGAAAGAAGAAAAAGGGGAAGAGGGAGCATGAAGGGAGGAGGGAAGAGAGCCTGTTTTGAATAGCTGCTAAAGACACATGAACAAAATGAATGAGCTTGGTAATATACGACATTTGAAAATTTCGAAGAATATCCAAACAAACACAGCTATCAATCTGTGAGACCTTATTTGTGAGCTTCCTAATTTGCATGTAAGTGGAGGAGACACTGGAAGTTTGGATTTGGAGACCTGATCATTTACCTGCACATCAAAATGCACAGTCCTCAGTGTAAAGTCATGTTTCTAGAAAAACTTTAGTACAAACAAGGTGAGAGTATGTCATTATTGATGCCAGAGCAGTCGCTTTTTCTGTACACTTTTTCATGTTGTCTGATGCTAACAAGATTAACTAGATTTTAAGTTAGCATAATTCGAGGGCAAAAGTATTAAGTATATATAAAATGACTAATTTAATTTTACATAATTTAAGAAATAAAAAATAAGAATTTCCAGATTAACAACCACACTGCCTGTATTACATGTTTAAAGCAATATAATTAAAAACCTAAGAAGAATAAAATAATGTCATCTATTTGTATTTCTTGACTTCTGTAATGTTTAGATAGGTTACATTAATGTCAAGTTAACTAATCCTTTTATTATTATTTCTGTTTTGCAAACTTTTTTTTTTTTTTTTTTTTTGAGACGGAGTTTCGCTCTTGTTACCCAGGCTGGAGTGCAATGGCACGATCTCGGCTCACCGCAACCTCCGCCTCCTGGGTTCAGGCAATTCTCCTGCCTCAGCCTCCTGAGTAGCTGGGATTACAGGCACGCACCACCATGCCCAGCTGAATTTTTTGTATTTTTAGTAGAGACGGGGTTTCACCGTGTTGACCAGATGGTCTCGATCTCTTGACCTCGTGATCCACCTGCCTGGGCCTCCCAAAGTGCTGGGATTACAGGCGTGAGCCGCCGCGGCAGGCCGCAAACCGTTTTTTTTTTTTTTTTTTTTTTTTTTTTAACACAAAAAGTAAAAGCCCAAGGGACCAAGAGTAGTTCTGTATGACTTTATCAAACTTGCCAAGATGTTACAAGATTTTAAAAGTTTTTTAAAATTGAAGGGAAACCTCATTTCTAACACTGAAGAGCTTTATCAATGGTATATTCTCAATCACTTAACATGCAGACTCTGCTTCTAAAGCCTTATGTTAGATTTTATTTTGAAATACAGATCTGTGGTTTTCATATATGTCGTTTAAATTCCAGGTGGTGGCCGGGCGCGGTGGCTCAAGCCTGTAATCCCAGCACTTTGGGAGGCCGAGGCGGGCAGATCACAGGGTCAAGAGATCGAGACCATCCTGGCCAACATGCTGAAACCCCGTCTCTACTAAAAATACAAAAAATAGCCGGGCTTGGTGGCGCATGCCTGTAATCCCAGCTACTCGGGAGGCTGAGGCGGAAGAATCGCTTGAACCCAGGAGGCGGAGGTTGCAGTGAGCCGAGATTGCACCACTGCACTCCAGCCTGGCAACAGAGCAAGACTCCGTCTTATAAAAAAAAATAATAATAAATAAATTCCAGGTGGTTATTTAATTTACATAGAGCTTTCCATATTTAACTTTTGGAAATTAAAATCTTCAGTTCTCAAAGACCATTGAAGCATATATATAGAAAGGAGAAAAACACCTGGTAAAATTCACTTTTAAGTAAATAGAATTTTTTTCAGTCATGTCTTTTAAATTTTTCATTTGTGAGATATAAAATATTTGCTCTATAATACAAAATCTTGATCTTCAGGGACACAGAACACAAAAATAATTCAAAAGCCGTTGCTACAGGTTAATCACTTGAAACAGAAGCTACAAAATTTGAGTTGGTATCTCAGTTCTTCCCTTTATTAGCTCAATCACAGTGTGCAATCACAGGTAAAATGGGATTGATGAGTTTTGTTTATCTTATAATATCATTCTAAGGATTAAACAAAATTATGAATTAAAAAGTGCTTTGTAAGCTACAGGGCATTAAGCAAATTAAAAAGTTTAAATAAGAATTTTATCGAAGTGAACTATGATTTATGCAAGACATTTTTATCATCGACTTTTGTATCTAAGCCTAGTACCACTTTGGAATCATCGATTTAACCAACAGGAAGTAGAGAATCCTTCTGGTCACCTCTGACAGATTAACAACCTGGAAAAAAATGACCTACACTTTGAGCTATGTTAGGGGGACAGTGTAATCACTAGGACAATTCTTAACACAAAGAGAGTGGGAACGTGAGTCTGAAGGGGGAAATATCAAAGGTACTGTTTATCAAGAGTGAAACTTTGAAATCCACCTATTTAAGATTAATCACTATTCTTTCAGTTAAGCGGTTGTCATCCCTAACTTCCCCTGAGTAGAAAATAATCTACACTTCCAACTAAGTTATTCATGGTCCAATTTGTTCTCAGAATACTATAATAGGCTTTGTGAAGATAAGTTTTATAATAGGGATTTAACGTAGTGAGAAGCCAAGACACAGAGGCCTTCAAACACAGAGTATATATATATATACATATACTAATTGCTCCATCCTTCCCCCTCTTCTTCTACTCACTCCATTCCCTCTCCCAAAAGGATATTCACCCCTACTTAAAAATCTAATTTTTACAAAGCATTCAGATGAAATGGCATCTCAACAACTTCACAGCACAATTGGTTTAGCCACTGCAGCGTTGCTTTTGAAGCCATTTTCAACAGAGCTGAGAAAAGGGAAGAACTCTGAGTAAAGCACTGGGAGAAGAAATGCTGTGAATGGTTTTAAGAAAGAGAAACATAATCTTTCCTCGTGACAGTTCATCTTCCTGATGGCCACATTTACATACTGAGTTCACAGGCTAGAACTCTCAAAGAGAACTCTACTTTCCTAGAGAATATAAAACATTCAGCATGGCATCCTTGGAGGGAGGGGGGTGTAGGAAGGAAAAGGGAATAACCACTGATGGTTCATATGTATCATATTTATTTTCTAGGTTCTGATATCTTAAACTGTTGAAAATACATAAAGTTATTCAGAGACTTTTTTTTGTTTCATTCCTCTTTAGCTCTATAAGATGTAACTCTCTATATTTTTCTCTCATTTTTATTCAAATGAGTGCATTGGCTTCTTGTTTTACAAAGTAAAAACCTTGAGTGCAACAAGTTTATCTTTATTCCAGACTGTAGGTTGCTGTTTTTTTTTTTTTTTTTTTTAAAGTTCCTTATTCTTCCATTTTAAAAACATACATGCAAAATTTTAGTATTTAAAATATTAGAAACTCTTCACCTGTGAATGTGTTTTAATAACTAGCTTGCCTCTTCTGAGCATATTACATTCCTGCTATACCTCTTTTGTAGCAAACATGCCTGTCTTATTTAAATATTTGTAATAAAGTATGCAAGAAGATAAACATATGTGACCTATTTATATTCAAAACTGGCTGGAAAACTACAGATCACAGGAATTCTGTAACAGACACACATTATAAACTTCTTTTGATAAATACTTTTTAAAATTGTTTTTTAATGTGCTCTTAATGACTTCTAGCACTCACACCTTCTTACTTGCTTTCCAAACTGTTTATACTGTCCCCAATAACACTCAGTGGAAAGCTGTCACTCCTGGCTAAATCCTTACTTAGGGTGGATGCTATGCCTCCGTGAGACAGGGTCAGGGGGTCAAAATCGATTTTGGAGGCCACCTGGAGAGTCCAGGCCATGAACTGACTCGAAAAATTTATATCAGAGCCAGAATGGTCCACCTCCCAGGGTCAGATCTGGCCTGACACTCCAACCGCAGGCTGGGGCATGCTAGACCGCGCTCAGAGGCCAGGGTTGCTGGCCCTGCTAGCTGACCTCTTCAAACTTCAGGAGAATTTTTTTGGCAGTTACCACGGTGACTGGGTACTCTAAAAGCTTATCCCTCTTACTGAATGGAGGGAAAAAAATTAGGAAAAAAATATGTTAAAACCTACCTTGCAGAGATGCCTATCATGGTTAAAGTTTAAAAAAAAAAAAAAAAGGTTGGGGGTGGTGGGAAGGGAGGTTACGGCCCTAAATTGTCTATGCCTTTGGTATTAATTACTACTGCTTTCCAAAAAAGAAAAAAAAGCAATTAGAACTTACAAGTCTTTCAAACTGCAAAATTTGACATTTGGAGCAGATACTGCTTTGTTTCTTTTTTCTTCTCCCCTTTCTTGGTCAGTAGCTGGCAACAATATGAACAATGCATTCAAGGATTTTTTAAAACAACGCAATTTACTTGGAAATTCTAATATCTCCCCTTTTCTTTGAGAATAACCAACTTTGAAATAAGAACCATCATAAATGCTAGTCTGTCGGAGAGAAGATGCTGTAAGTCATCATTTTTGCCTCAAAATCATGTTCAAGGTTTTTTTTTTTCCTGAAAGAAAAGTGTCCAGTTTTGCTTGACTTGAAATAATTAAATTAGGAGAAAAGCAAGGGGCCATTATTATATATTTTATCTTTTACCAAATGACTTAATAAAAATAATGTATATGTTAAAAACAACAACTGAAAATACTCTACATATAACAAGAGAACACTAGGAAGAAAAAAAATACCATGTATACTTCATTTTAAAGAACATCAAAGCTAAAAAAAAAGCCATGGAATATTCTTCTATGTTAATACCAAATGTTGTCTTGTCCTAAAGTCTCACAACAATAGAAATACTTGCAGATAAAAATTTTAATTCCCCATGGGGTAAACCTATGCACATTATAAAACTCGATTAGTTGGTTTTTGTTGATAGGTTGTAACACAAAATGCTTTAAAATGGCTCCTATGTGTGACTTGAAATTGGATGAGAATCATAATAATTTAGAAGTATACTATACTTTAATAATACTTGTCTTTAAAAATATCTGAGTACTACACAATGACTTTTTATAAACTGAAATCACTGACTTTTACTGTCATTGCTCTCTATCTCTTACTTCATTTTCTCATCTGCTATGTACATGATCCAGGTCCTAGAAGTCTTGAAAGGACCTCCTCTGCCATTTGGGTGCTGGCTCTGTGTGTGTGTGTGTCTGTGTGTGTGTGTGTGTGTGTGTGTGTCTGTGTGTGTGTGCACAAATAATGAAGCACTGGTGAAGCAGGGTAGATTTGCATTTTAGAAAGCAGTGGCTATATAACAAAACAATGTCTTTGATTCAAATATCATTTTTCATCTTGACTCTAAGCCAAGAAAAAATGAGAAATTACAGAAATATAGTAATTGACACTTCAAAAGTGAATACTAAAATTTCAGAGGAATGTTTTAACCTCATCTTAAATGTTGATTTTACTATGACCTATGTTGACTGTTTCGTAATAATCATTAAGTTCCTACAAAGGAATGAACATAAAACCAAGTATATATTAATTAGTCTTAATTTTTAAAAACCAAATGTAATTCAAGAACCATTTCCTTTCTCCTCTTGTGCTCAAAACAGCCACTGAAAGGCAAGGTCAGAAGCAGTTTGAGCTGATCTTGCCGTGCAATCCAATTACACTTTGCTGAAACACAGTTCTTTCAATTAGATAGCGTGGTTCTTGACATGCTGAAGTGGGCAACCAGGTTGGTGAGTCACTTAAACTGTGGTGCCAGCTCACTGTCTATGATGAATTCGAACTGTCCTTCCCAGCCGGGAACCCCTGGCAAGCTTCCTTAAAGACCCAGTGACTGGCAAAGCATGAGGCACTATCACACAGAAAACAAGGTCCTCCTCGGGTTTGGAAAACAGATGATAGAAGTCTTGGAATGATGCAAGCCAGGTCACAATCTCCTGAACCACGAGCCTTATCTTGAATGAAACATGATTTCTGAGTTGGATCTGAAAAGGAAAAAAAGTTAAAGTATAAGGCAACGGTTCATTTCTACAAAAGAACACAATGCCAAGTCTTGTAGCGTGGTTTCCTCTAGTCCAATTCAGAATCTCTCCCACAGAAGACCAAAAATCATCTTTCAGTCCTTTGCATAAACTTTACTAAAAGGACTATGAAATAAATAGGTATTTTATTCAGAAACGCATAGATCTGGATCTTGTCTCAGATTGAAAATTTGCAGATATGTTACAAAAGTACAGAATGTGGGGGCTGAGGAACTAAGAGATTATCTAGTCTTATGTTTTTACTTTACATATGCAAAATCTGAAGCCTAGAAGCATGAACTGCCTTACGTACAAAATATTCATTAGATGCTTAAACTAGAACCTAGGTCCTGGTTGGCATTTTTTTCTTCTTCCTTTTTCTTTTTGAGTCAAAGTTTCCCTCTTGTTGCCCAGGCTGGAGTGCAATGGCGTAATCTCATCTCACTGCAACCTCCACCTCCTGGGCTCAAGCGATTCTCCTGCCTCAGCCTCCCGAGTAGCTGGGAGTACAGGCATGCGCCACCACACCTAATTTTGTATTTTTAGTAGAGACGGGGTTTCTCCATGTTGGTCAGGCTGGTCTCGAACTTCCGACCTCAGGTGATCCGCCAGCCTCAGCCTCCCAAAGTGTTGGGCTTACAGGTGTTAGCCACCAGGCCCAGCCCTGGTTGCCATTTCTAACCTAGTATCTTCTCTACTACAAAATGTAGCCTTTTCACTAGGGTGGGAAATATTAAAAGCCCATACTCGTAGACATATTCAAAGTCTTAGAGTAATTCTGGGGCAAGGATATGAAATGATTGCAAATGATTCCAGGTTCACTTCTAGGAAACAGCTTTAGGCACCACAAGCAGAAATTCCACAAAGTCATGCAGTGAAACTGTAAAATAACCTGTGCTATTGGAAGCTCCCCATTTCTCAGGAACTTATGTCTTGTGGTAACAAGGGCGTGTTGCGAATACGATTTCTCCAGCGAATTGTTTTCATTGGTTTGTTGTGGTTATTAAGCACTGACTTCTTTCTGTAGGTATGGAGTCGCACCATTCTGCCAAGTTTGTAACTAAGTACCAGGAAGTGGGGCTTTGGTGTAGATCTGCCTCTGCTACCAAATGACCATGAACCTCGTAAGAGAGCAGGGCTACCAGTCCGGGAAGCGCTAGATCAGGTTTGTCTTTAACATTGTTCTAATTTACCTCGGGTTTAACTTGTATCTGTTAGGATCAATAGATTCTAAAAATGAAGTAAAACAACAACAAACAAAAAGACTGTATAAAAATTTGCAATTAATTGCTGATACCCCAAACTGCCACTTGTCTGCTGCATGCGGCTGTAATAGCACTTTTTTTTTTTTTTTTTTATTTTGGGTCGGTGTCCCACTCTGTTGCCAAGCCGGGTGATATGGGGTCACTGCAGCCTCTGCCTCCTGGATTCAAGCGATTCTTCTGCCTCAGCCTCCCAAGTAGCTGGGATTATAGGTGCATGCCACCATGCCCAGCGTATTTTTGTATTTGTAGTAGAGACAGGGCTTCTCCATGTTGGCCAGGCTGGTCTCGAACTCTCATCCCCAAGTGCTCCACCCGCCTCGGTCTCCCAAAGTGCTGGGATTACCCGCCTGAGCCACTGAGGCCTGCCTTGTAATAGTACGCTCTTATTAGTACGTTTCTAGTGCTGTCTCGGAGTTCCCTTTCTAACTTGTCATGGCATTCGGAGAAAGATCATGATTTAATTATAAAAAATTTGCTGGGGGGCCCCAAGGGAGAGAAAGGTAGGGGATGAGAATCTGAGAAGAGAAGGAAAAGTATTAGACATGCCGTGGACCAATCGGTGACTCTCTAGGGAAGGAGGTGGGTGTTCAGAAAGATAGTTACATGTGATTAACAGGTGAAGGCAAGGGCAGTCAGGTAGTCCTTAACTTCCACTTGGAATTTCAAAGAAATGCCGTTTCCTTTCCATAGGTTCAAGAGGGTATTAGTTAAAGGAGGCATATTTTGGTACTAATCACATGTTAAATTTTGGGAGCAGGGAATGAGAACTCCTCTGAGGGGGGGTCTGAAGAGCATTTGCTTGGCACCCCTCAGAATGTACGGCTGAGGCTCAGCTACCTCGGCTGTACTTTTCCATTTCTCAAAACATTTTAGTTGTCTTGCCTTGGATCAGTGGAAGACTTCTCCAACCAAAGGAAAAAGAGGTGTTAAGGGAAGCTTCTTGGTAGAAGGGAACTTTCAGATATACAAATGTTTTTCTTGTTATTTAGACAGAGTCTCACTCTGTCGCCCAGGCTGGAGTGCAGTGGCACGATCTTGGCTCACTGTAACCTCCATCTCCCGGGTTCAAGTGATTCTCTTGCCTTGGCCTCCTGAGTAGCTGGGATTACAGGCACATGCCATCGCGCCCAGCTAATTTTTGTATTTTTAGTAGAGATAGGGTTTCACCATGTTGGTCAGGCTGGTCTTGAACTCCTGACCTCAAGTGATCCACCTGTCTCTGCCTCCCAAATGTATGCAATTACAGGCATGAGCCACTACATTGAATCTATTTTTCTTTTAGAATCAAGGTTGATAAGTTGGAGAGCTGAGCAGAAAAAAGAAAGTGAGGAATTGCTTGGCAGCGCGGTGGATAATGCTTGTAATCCCAACATTTTGGGAAGCTGAGGTGGGCAGATCACTAGGTCAGGAGATCAAGACCATCCTGGCCAACATGGTGAAACCCCATCTCCACTAAAAATACAAAAATTAGCTGAGTGTGGTGGCCAATGCCTGGAGTCCCAGCTACTTGGGAGGCTGAGGCAGGAGAATTGTTTGAACCCAGGAGGCGGAGGCTGCAGTGAGCCAAGATCATGTCACTGCACAGCCTGGGCGACAGAGCGAGACTCCATCTCAAAAAAAAAAAAAAAAAAAAAAAAA
>NW_022436978.1:19540122-19565497 GCF_009761245.1 Sapajus apella
GTGAGCAAGGGGCCACGCTGATTCAGAGCTGCGGGCCCTGCCCACTTCTTGGCCCACCTTAAAGCTTTTCCAGAGCTGTTCCTGCAGTGTCCATTCCAGACCCTCCCCACAGGACTGCTGTGAGAAGGGCAGAGTCTGGGGCAACCTGACCAGGGCCTACTCACTGCCAAACCGCTGCCACCGGAAAGGAGGCCCACCCTTTTGGCCTCCTTCATAGGCTAAAGACAGAATCTTTGAAACTGAATTGTAATGATTGTCAGAAGATAAGAGTGAGACATAGCAGCGGCTCTGAAGCACCCACCCCAGCTGCCCTATCCAAGGCACAGGCCTGCTTTTTGACCACCATCTTCCCCCACCCACAAGGAGAGGAAGGGAAGAGGAGGGACAAAAGGGAAAGCGTTTCACCTTGCGGGGCGCTGATTCAGGACCTGCATCCGCAAACAGAAAACTAAAAGCAGGCTGGAAGCCGGGGCTCATGCCTGTAATCCCAGCACTTTGGATCATGAGGTCAGGAGTTCAAGATCAGCCTGGCCAAGAAGGTGAAACCCTGTCTCCACTAAAAAAACATAAAAATCAGCGGGGCATTGGTGCCACACACCTGTAATCCCAGCTACTCGGGAGGCAGAGGTAGAGAATTGCTTGAACCTGGGAGGCGGAGGTTGCAGTGGGCCGAGATCATGGCACTGAGCTCCAGCCTGGGCAACAGAGCGAGACTCTGTCTCAAAACAAAACAAAACAAACAAACAAAAACCTAAAAGCAAACAAAACAAAACAAAAAACTTGCGACTTCAGAGTCTCAGTCCCAGTTTGCCCAAGTAAATTGCAGGCCCAAGACATGAACGTTTGTGAAGGATGAGGGGGTGGTTGGGCAGAATGTGGAGGCCCCTACTTCTTACACATCGTCACTCACCAGGGAGAGCGAAGCCACAGTCTAGACAAGGCCTGTGAATGGCCCCAGGGAGAGCGGGAGAGTTTGTAGGAGGAACCAGTTTCTGGATCCAAATGGCCTGTGCTTTGGGGTGACTGCAGTCAGATGAATGCTCCGTTTCCTTCTGTCTGCCTGGTTGTGTCTAAATGAAAAGCAGGCCACAGGATAATGCTCCCCCATCCCCAGTTTTCTAATCCCAAAACTCAAGTGCCTGAGAGGGAAACTTCACAAAAAAGTGATTGCCAGCAACAAATTCAGGCTGACAAATTGTCGATAATCGCCCCTTCAGCATGCTGGATGACTTCTGGGCAATAAATAAGCAGATGCAAGAAGAGCTGCTGGCTGGGTGGGCAAGGTGCAGGCCAGGGCCGCGCTGCAGTTTTCCCGCTGGGACCCCCACAGGGAGCGTGTTCGGTGTGGGGACGGGGGCGCCTGCTCGCCTGCTCGCTCTGCCCCCTTCTTCCTGTCACTCACACACCGCACAGAGGAGCTTCTCTCTTTCCTCTCCTCCAGTTAACCCTCTGGGTGTGTGTGGCTGCGGTCTCAGGCACCCTTGATCTACCGTCACATTACCCAGGTTTGCTTTGGATTGAAATCCTGGGCCCCTGGAACGTATTGGGCATCTAGTTACTTCCGTATACCTGTATGTATTCTGTGACGGATGAATAAAGAATTGACACTCAACATAAAACTAGTATTTTTACCTGTGAATGCATTTGAAAAATGCCGGCACGTTCCGTCATTTAAGAACTTAAGACGCATCTGAAGGAGATCTCTCAAGGTGTTTGCAGGTTAGTGCTCCTGTAATCACCCACCTCTGCTGCTCCTCAGCACATGCGGTCACGAGAGTGTTCTTGGATTCGTCTGCCCTGTTTTAGACTCACTCCGTGCTTTAAATTTAGGAGCAATTTTAAACACATACATGGATTTAAGTATGCATTTATTACATGAGATGTGATTTCTTGCATAGTTTACAAATCCAGTTACCCAATCATAAGGCTTCGAATTAAATTATTAGTCAAAGCCCTCCTAGGAGTTTGATTTAGCTACAGAAGTTTGGGCTCAAGATTTAATTCACTCTTCCACTTTCCCTAACTTGAATTTTGATTTCTGCATTGAAATACAACACAGCACTTGAATTAAGGGTCTCCTTGTTAAACTGGAGGCTTTTCTAATTTCTCCGAACTCTATAAATGAACTGCATTGTCACATAATCGATAGGAAAATCTCAGCTGTCACAGATCTTAAGCAACCCTCTGCCACAGAAATAACACGATCTGGCATTTCTGAGTTTGCAAATGTGCTGTTTGGATGACATGAGACCAGAACTACCCAGACAGCCTTAAATATTGTTGTCTCCAAGAACAGCGGAGGACTGACCTGCTGAGAACAACTGAAATAATTCGAACAGGCTTTTCTCCTGGTTAGAGACCAGGTGCTCCTTTTTTTCTTCCATAAGTAAGTAACACAAGATCTGGCGTATTGGGATCTGGGATTCTAAGCTGTTTCTAAGCTCAACTAAGTTTGCTGCCATACAGTTTATATCAGAATTTCAAATTAAGTGTTTTCTTCTCCAAACCAATAAGCAATTCAGGCTTGGATTTTAGAGTCAAAGTCTGAAACTAAATGCCCCAAAATCTCAAAACCTGTCCTTTGAAGCTTTGAAGCTTTAGGACAGGTTGATTATTCCCATCAACATGAGCAGGGTTTCTGCAGTAGGTAAATCCTTCAGCTCAAAACAAATAGAATGGCATCTGATCATGAATAACATGAACCCATAAAACTACAGCAAGCCATTCCTCTGCCTCAGTGCCCCTGTTTCTTGCTGAACTCTCAGCATCGTGCCACACACAAATGCTGCCATGTCACAGGACAGCACGAGGAAGACCTATCCTTTCCTGTATCCTCTCCACTGTTATCCACTGCTCTTAAACTAATGACTTGTTTCACCCAGGGCATTTTTTAAGGTGTTACTGGGTGGCCCTACCCTAAACTCTACCCCACTTGGTAGATTAGATCATGTAATAAATACCTTATTTCAGAAGAACCTTGCTAAAAATGCTTATGACCTTGTCATACTATGAATCATTTACATACCAAATGTAAAAATATTCTCTGATTTATGAATTTGCTCTGTCAGAGAGTTTGTGTATTAAATATTACGGCTGGCTACACTTTGCCTGTGGGGGCCCATCTAGACAAAGAAAGGCGCTGGAGGGGAATCAGATGATAGCAACCTAAGTGACACAGATTCAGTTTATAACTTCAAAGCATGGGTGTGTAAAACTTTTCTGAAACTAAGGCTGTTGGAGGCTGCATCCGCTACATCTACCATCGGTAAGATCTTTGGGCTGAATCAAGAAACACCACCTCAATTAGTTCAACTGTCATCAGGGATCCCCTGCATCAGGCCGGGTATTTTGCTTCTGTTCAACTCTGGAAGAAAATGGGACAAGTTGGACTAACACAAAAAGCCAACATTTCA
This sequence comes from Sapajus apella, assembly GCF_009761245.1. NCBI lineage: Eukaryota > Metazoa > Chordata > Mammalia > Primates > Cebidae > Sapajus > Sapajus apella. The sequence goes on from NW_022436978.1 coordinate 19,543,536, forward strand.
AACTGGCTTCATTTCTCAAGATCTTAGAAGCCCCCAACCCATTGAGTCTATTTTTTTGGCAACCTTGTTCTAGCTTCAAACTCTCCCATTAACACAGGAGAGTTTATCCATGATCATAGTCCACAGGCTTCTCCATAGCAGTTAGGCGACATTTGGGAACTATGTCATGCCAAAGAGGCCCAAACCGGTCCAGGAACCAAGTTCTTTACTTCTGAAGCAGCTGTCATTTGTGGAGGTGGAGCAGGGAAAGTAAGAACGAGGCACATAATGGGCAGGCTGGGAGTTGACCTCCGATTATCCATCAAGGAGAGACGGGTGCTGAAAACGTTCTCTTCTTGCATGCTTGATCAGTGTGTGAATTTGCCTCGTTTACAATTAAGGGTAATGACTAAACCCCATTCCAGTCTTTTTTTTTTTTTTTTTTTTTTTTTAAGGAAGAGTCCGGCTCTGTTGCCCAGGGTGGAGTGTAGTGGTATGATCTCGGCTCACGGCAACCTCTGCCTCCCGGGTTCAAGCGATTCTCCTGCCTCGGTTTCCTTAGTAGTTAGGATTACAGGAGTTCACCACAACGCCTGGCTAATTTTTTGTATTTTTAGTAGAGATGGAGTTTCACCATGTTGGCCAGGCTGGTCTCGAACTCCTGACCTTGTGATCCGCCTGCCTCATCCTCCCCAAGTGCTGGGATTACAGGCACATGAGTCATCAGACCTGGCCTCCATCCTAGTCTTAGACACTGAAGAGTTGTATTTAATTTTTGTTAATGGGCTGTATTAAGCTATCTTGTCCTTGATTTCCAATATATAAATCACATAAGGTCAATACTGCAAGTTTGATGATTTGCCTGCATTCTTTTTTTTTTTTTTTGAGATGGAGTTTCGCTCTTGTTACCCAGGCTGGAGTGCAATGGCGCGATCTCGGCTCACCGCAACCTCCGCCTCCTGGGTTCAGGCAATTCTCCTGCCTCAGCCTCCTGAGTAGCTGGGATTACAGGCACACGCCACCATGCCCAGCTAATTTTTTGTATTTTTAGTAGAGACAGGGTTTCACCATGTTGACCAGGATGGTCTCGATCTCTTGACCTCGTGATCCACCCGCCTCTGCCTCCCAAAGTGCTGGGATTACAGGCTTGAGCCACCGCGCCCGGCCTTGCCTGCATTCTTAATCACATAGCACAGAGACATGAAGCACTGAATATAAGTGATGTACTGACAATTCCAGCATATATGGCTCCAATATTTTAGGTTCAGGCCGGGCACAGTGGCTCACATCTTAGTCTCAGCACTTTGGGAGGTTGAGGTGGGCAAATCTCGAGGTCAGGAGTTCGAGATCAACCTGGCCAACATAGTGAAACCCCGTCTCCAGTAAAAATACAAAGATTAGCCTGGCATGGTAGTGCACCTGTAGTCCCAGCTACTCAGGAGGCTGAGGCAGGAAAATCACCTGAACCCAGGAGGCAGAGGTTGCAGTGAGCCGAGATCACGCCACTGCACTCCGGCCTGGCAAGAGAGCGAGACTCCACCTCAAAAAAAAAAAAAAAAAAAAAAAATGCCAGGCGTGTTGGCTCACGCCTGTAATCCAAGCACTTTGGAGGCCAAGGCAGGTGGATCACCTGAGGTCGGGAGTTCAAGGCCAGCCTGACCAACATGGTGAAACCCCGACTTAAAAAAATAATAATAATAAATAAAAATAAAATTTAAAAAAAGGTTGATTTCTTTACATACTTGCCCACACTTCTGTCTCCTCTACTCCCAACAGGAAATGTTTCTTCCTCTGACCCTCTGTAGTCCAACCTTAACAGTACAGAAACCATGAGCTGAAGATAACTGCTTGCCTGCAGTACTATTTATGAAACATTCTCTTTTTTTCTTTCCCTAGGTATCTAGCCCAAAGGATTGAGCAATGTGCTCTGCTGCGACTCCACTAGGTCTGAGAGAAAAGGTGGAGGCTGCAAGAGCATCTTAACCCTTGCAATGGCCTAGCCAGCAGCATCTGTTTAGTTATCTAGTTCCCTGAGCTCATTCTCAGTTTCATTTTACAAACATACCTAGATCTATATTTATCTGTTTCAATGGCCTCCAGTGTTTCTCAGGAGCACTGTACCACTAGCATGGCATGGTAGTTCACGCCAGTAATCCCAGCACTTTGGGAGGCCGAGATGGGCGAATCACCTGAGGTCAGGAGTTCGAGACCAGCCTGTCCAACATGGAGAGACCCCATCTCTAAAATTAATAATAATAATAATAATAAATTAGCCAGGTGTTGTGGCAGGTGCCTGTAATCCCAGTTACTCAGGAGGCTGAGGCAGGAAGATCACTTCTACCCGGGAAGCAGAGGTTGCAGTGAGCCAAGACCATGCCATTGCACTCCAGCCTAGGCAACAAGAGCGAAACTCTATCTCAGAAAAAAAAAAAAGAGCACTGTGCTACCAATCCTAGCACATGAGTCTCTTCTATCTAACGTGTCATTACACAAAGCATTATAAAAGCCCCATTTCCAACCTTGCAATATACCCTTACTACAGCAATCATGGCATGAGCATAACAAGTACAAAATTCCAAGGTAGTACTTGGGTTACAGATCTAAAATCCTTCTGGTTCCATCCGATCTGTGTGGACATGCGGTGCTGCCCATCTGAAACTAAGGTATGGGTCAGTGGATCTCTTGCACGAAGGAAGGTCTGCTGGGTGAAGTTTGTCCTCAGGGACTCAATGTCAGAGTTGGAACATTTCTTAAAGAACCAAGATACGTCCATCTCCTTTTTTCCTTCTTCTCTGTTTCCTTGGCCACCAAGGAAACATGTCTTGAAAGATATTCTTCCACAGGTGTTTCATTAGACATGTGCAAATATCAGGACTTATCTCATCGGCGCTACAAGCACCTTTTGGTCTTTCTGCTGGGGGATGGAGTTTGGGGACATTTTACTTCTGTCAGCCCTGCCATTTGTAGAAGTGCAGATTAGTTGCAACTCTGCTGAGGCAGAATTGGTGGTGGTGGTAGGGGTCAGTGGGGTTGAGATGTATTCAGATGTTAATTTACACCTGAAAAGACAGAATGTAGTTACCCACTTGGGGGTGACTTGAGTTTCTGTTGAATACCAGCTGTGAGTGCTTCCTTGTGAAAGATGAAAGTTGAAATTGAGGGAACAAGTAGTCTAAAAGTTATGGGAACAGGAAGAAGAGAAGGAGCAGGGACAACCTTGATTAGCAAAACAAAATATATTTAGCCATCCGCCGTAAATCTATTTTCAACTTTTCCTTCTCAGTGAAGGTTTACGATATAACAGAAGATGGTAATTTCCACCTTACTAAATATTTGGAGATTGTGGAATCCGAAAGTGTTGGTGTGAAATAAACATGAAGAATTCGCCTCACTTTTCTGCCATTTGGATGGGTTTTCTTGCTTCACATAGTCTGTTTAACAACGGCTATCCACCTTGCTCAATGGAATCCCTAAGTACCCCAGGAGTAACTAAGAAAGAAAAACCTTCTACATTCCGACACTCCCTTTAACCTCAAATGACAGTAAAGCGCTCATTCAGACCCCAAGGCCACACTGAAGCATTAATTAGGCTGATGAAATCCATCGAAATGTATGGATTCAGCATAATCAAGTTTCTACCACAGACTATGGTTAAGGAATACGTGAGCAGCTGGGAGAAAAGAAAGTACTGTTAGAGTTAAGTCATGCATGTAATTGAGTATATTTAACATAACCATTTTAATGATCAGTGATTAAAAGTGCATCTTACTTAAATGGTAGATCCTCTGCAATTTGTTCATATCAACTCGATAATGTTCTCAAGAGGAAAAAGTAGGGACACAAATTTCTAAACAAGACCTTGTTTGAGTTTGGGGGAAAAAAGCAGGAAAGTGAACTAGAAAGAAAATTGTGGCTTTTGCATGCAGACAGCTACATGAGCGTGATATCAATTAATCACTGTTTTAGGCATCTTCTGTGCTCAGTTCATACAAAGTATTAGGAATATACAATAAGTGATTTTGTTATTCCTCAAAAAGAATGTATTTTTCCCTAAAGATGCTTTCTCTGTTTGACAATATTTTTTTAAGGGGGCTGGGGGGCGCTGCTCAAATCCTGTTGATTTTAAGAGCTTCTCTTAAGATCCCGGGAAGCTCACATTTCCAATTCTTCTTCCAACCTGTTGGGTTGGCTTATCTTAGTGGAACTTGCCTCTGTGAAGATAACAGTGGGAAGAAGAGCAGGCATCACAAGGAGAAAGATGCGCCCACATATGATAGACCAAGAGCGCAAACAGTTCAGAAACCCGCCAAGGGGAAATTAGCTGTTCAAATCAGCGAGGGGCCTGAACCAAAAGCCCACGCGTCCAGAGGCAGAGTCTGCTCTCCTCTATTCACTCGGACCTGGCCAGATAAATGGAGTCATTGTGGAGCCAAGCACAAGCCAGCCCCACTCCATTTGTTGTATTTTCTCAGCTTTTGTGCTCAAAACACGCAAATAACCGATTACTTTGCCCAGGAAAGAATCGAAGGAGAGAGGAAGATCTCTATCTACAACTACAAGTGTGTAAATCACACAACATCCACACATCCATGCAGGCGCTACTGAAAGTGAGGGCTTAGGAGGGACACCCAGCTCCCAAAAGTTGCTTCATAGGGCTCTTTTTATCTCCCTTCACCCCCGCCCCCACTCCTATAGAGAAACACATCTATTCTCCCGCTCAGAGTAGGGTTGAAGAGCGGCAGGCACATCTTGAACGTCTGGGAGTTGCACTGAAACTTTTACAAACCTGAGACAGAAAGGAAGCCACAAGCACGTAAAAGTATGTTGGCACATACTATCATTCTGCTTGCTGCAAACAAAACAAAAATGTCTCAAGGGAAAATTCATTTGATGCCTTTCTTTTCACCCAGAAGCATGTCTTCTTTGGCTTGGAGGGACAGCTCTTGGGAAATCAGGTCTCTCAAGGAGCACTCCCGCCCCCAATGCATAGTCTATAAATATAGTGGAAGAGCCATGCCAGGGGTAGTAAGTGCAGGAGAATCTGGAGTCTTGAAAGCATCTTTTTCTTCTGGCTATGGTGGCACTTAAATGATAATGCGGGCAATGGAGCTGGGAGATTTATATCTTTTGGAAAGTAGGGCGAGCCAGATGGTAATAGCGTCATTAACACACAAACTTGGGATGTGCAAGTGAAGCTTGAAATTGGGAAAGAGATCAGGAGAACAAAGGGGGCTGCTGTTGAAAGGCTACCCCTCTTCTGCCGGCCAAAGCTAAGAGCCCCTTGGTACCGGGGTCTGCTGCTGCCCAGAACTGGATAATAAACGACAGCTTTCCCCTCCCCTGTTGTGACTTAGAAAGCACCAAGAAAACTTTTGCAATAGGCAAGTTCGGCACTTATTTATGTGTAACCCTTTGTAGTCTGAAGTGGCAGGAATGGGCCTTTAAGCCCACTGCACTTCCAATCCCACCCCTTACCCCAGTCTGATAAGCCCTGGCAATTGTTGACATTTATTTTATGAAATCAAAGTGCCGCTTGTTGTATGTTTCAGACAAAAGTTCATTTCCCTCCCCTTATGTAAACACTCTAAGTAAATATTAAAGGTTGAACAGCACTACATTTTCGTTTTGGTGACGGGGGTTGGTGTGAAGGTGTTGAGGAGAGTTAAACTCTGGTTTTACTCTGCAAAGCTTTAACCTTATTCAGAGAGAAGAGAGAAGGCATTAAGACAAGATTAACAATGGCGTTGGTAATAATAATGCATATTTATAATAAATACCCATGCAAACCTCTATAAACAAGCAAGGAGGTCTGAAATTAAAGAAAACGAAATTAATAACGTTCTCCTTTTTAGCAACACAATGTATGTAGGTAGGTACATGCAAACACACACATACATACACACACACATATGTATATGGTTTCTAGGAAGACAGCAAGGGTAACTAACGGTCATTAAGTGTCTCCTGGCTTGAGTGGTGCCTGTTAACGGCTAAAAGTTGACAATGTCTAAACTAAAGTCGAACGTTTTTCTTTTTATTCTTAAAAAATAAAATACTGGAGCTCTTTAAAAGCCCGGAGGACTTACCCTCAGGGATTATTCAGAGAAAAACTGAGAGTGGCCGTTCGTCACAGGCAATTGTAAAGGGTTTCAAAGGGCCGATCAAACGCTGGCCAGAGTAATCGACATTCAAGCCGGGATGGCGGTGTTCCGGCACACACCTGCGGGGTGTTTGCTGTCGGGGCCCTCTCCGAGCCACAAATCATCATTAAAGCGAGCTGCTTAAGCTGCTCCCCGGCTTCTAGACAAGAGTGACTTGGGACAGTTCACTTTGATATTGCTGCAGCTGGCCGCTGACACGCAAGCTATTTCGGAGTTCGGGCCAGAGCCCCCCATTCTAATGCGTTTCGCGAAGTAAGAAGGTTGGGGGGATGGGGGTCGGGGGCGCGAGCGACTGCAAAGGTCGGTCTCTTTCACCCATTTCCAGAGCAGAGTCACCGCAAACGCGGTGGGAAACCGGTTAGATCCGCCGAGACACGCCCTGGACCTCCAGGGAGGGCTCGCCCCAAACTTTTTCCCTACAACTTTGAAGCGACCCTCAGTTTCCCTCCTTCCCGCGCTGACGCGCCCACACTGGGCTCCGCGCCCTCCCTGGAGTTCGAACCCGCCGTGTTAGTCCCCGTTTGGAACTTTCACTTTTGGTTCGTGCGTTTGCGGTGATCCCCCTCGGGTGGGCACTGTGCCCGCCCCGCTCGCCGCCCTCACCTCGAGGGGAGGGAGAGCAACCGGGGCTGGGCCTCTGTCCGCGGCCGCCGGGCGCCACCCGCGCGGGACCCTCCGGAGGGGGCGGGGCGGGGGAGGAACCGGCCGCGGCGGCGCCCAGATCCACGCTCGGAGAGGACGCGGCGGCCCGCGTTCTGCTCCCACCGCGAGCGCTTCCGTTCGGATCCGGAGTGGAGGTGTCTGCGCCGTGCAAGACGCAGCAGCACAGTGGCGTCAGGATTAAAAAAAAAAAAAAAAAAGGGCGCGCGATGCGGGAGGCGCAAATATGGAAATTAACTCATTAGGAAGGGGTGTGGCCACCGCGAACCCCCTCCTCCGTCCCGTCCTTTCCCCTCGCCGCCGCCGTCCCGGCTGGCGAGATGCGAGATTACAAACAGACAAGCAGAGCAGGAGCTGACGCCGCAGCCCCGGATCAAACGCGCCCCGGATCATTCGCTCCGCTCAGCGCCGCCGCCAGACCCGAGGCTCCGCGCCGGCCCCGGCGTCCGCGGCTCTGAAACGCTGGGCGCGCGGCGGCCTTTCGAAGGCACAGCACGTGGCCCTGACGCCCCGTTTGTATACGTTTTCAAACATCAGACAAACGCTTCCACCAAGACGGGAGCCGTCTGAGGGCGGCCGCTGAGCCCAGGGGTCCTCCCCTAGATGCTGTTTGGAGAGGAGGAGGGGGTGGGGGTCTTTTGGGGAGAAAGACAAGAAGCCAACAAAACCAACTAGAAAGTGACGTCCCAGAGCTCCTGGCCCAGGGGCTTTTCCTGGGGCGCCGCTGGGGCCTGGAGGGGGTCGGAGCTTTCCAGCCCCGGGTTGTGATATTATTAACCAGAGACCAGGTTACCAAGATTGAGGGCGAGGAGGTTGGAGAACCTAGTGTGCAAAATTATATGCCGAAATAAAATGTTTCAGTGGGAGCAGGGGGGTAAAAGAACACGCAAAGCCTCTCAACCCCCCAATCCCCCAGCCCCCCCCCCCAGCTGCCCTGCCCCTGTGTCCTCAAAGCCTGCCTCTGTGCAGGACTGAGGGAAAAATGGCACTTTTATGGTTTTCCTTCCTGCGTGGCTCGCCTCCCCGTCCCTGCTCCCTGCCTGGCGCTCCCCCAGCTGCGGGCCCCTTGGAGGAAGGCTGCCCAGTCCCCTCGTCTCCCGCTGCCTGCAGGCCACAGAGCCTCAAAGCACGCATTGTCCAGCGGGGCGGGGAGGCCACAGACCCATGGAGAAGAATAACACTGCGCCCAACTCCTGTTAGGGAAAGTTTCCCAAATGCACTCCTTGTGGTGGGAGGGGGCGGGGGGATACATTTTGAAAATCCTCTGTCTTCTCCAATTCTTCGCCCTCTCCCAACACTTTTTAGGTCCTTAGAAAGAGACAGAGAGTGGACCCAGAAGAAGCTGGAAGGTGGCATGGGCCGAAAATGTGAACATGACTCTAGTGAAACAGCCAATGTGATGGTTTTTAAACGCAGGTGGGAAGAGAGAAGGGGGATGTCTTTTCCCAGTTCTAGTTGGGGGACAGCTGCATGGCCAGTGCGCTGGGGGCTTCGGGAAGACTGGCCCACGAGGGCGCGTGTGCAGGCAACGCATTTTGCACCTCCTGTTTATCTTAGAAACTGGGCGGAGGGGGGTGGGTGGGGAGCGATTGTTCGGCCTCCCGACAGGCAGAAGTTGAATAAAATGGAGAGGCGGGCACACGCAAAAACAAAAACTGCTGCAGGCTCGGAGCCTTTCTCCTTGACCCGAATTCCAAATGCTGGGGGCTCTTCATTTGCAAAGGACTCGGATGTCTGAAGACCCCAGAGACAGCGGTCCTCCAGTGACGGCAAAAGCCGCGATAGAGACCGTTAGAACTGAGGCTTTGGGGGCAAATGTAATTAATCTTTCATTGGAGCAGCGGGGACCCATTCCTTCCAAGCGTTGTGTCTGCATTGTAGTTCTCTGAGTTTCGTGTGCTCTTCCAGGCGTTTGCAAAAGAATGGCAAAACTCTGCCGGAAACAAGTATATTCCCAGACAGTGCGATAGTGAATCTGTTTTTAAAATCAAATCAAAACAAAGTAAGACAAAAGAAAGAAAGAAAGAAAGCCTCAGGCCTGTGCTCTTAGTGTCCAACCACCAAAATGAGGGAGGGGCGAGTAAGAGGTTGTGGCTATTTGGAGTCGCGCTAATTTGGTGTGTGGACTTAATGCCTTAACGCTAAATCGGCAATATAAAGGGCTAAAGAGCAGGCCCGATAAAAGCTCTAATTACTACTGGAAACTTTAGGTGGTTGCTAGGATCTGAGGACCACCACTACCACACACACAAAAAACAACCCTCCAATAGAGTGTTTGGACTGCGTATATGGGGGTGGGGGTAGAACTTGTAGAGGCGAGTAGTACCCACATCTGCTGGAACTTCCATATCTAAGCTGTTCATTTACGGGAGCCAACTTATGAAATCTCCACAATTAGATCTTCATTGTTCTTCCTCCACAACACTGTCTAGAAAGAAAAGGTCTTCTCGGTCGGGGCCAATCCAACGAAGCGTTTGACGTTATTAAATAATAAAGCGATTGTGATTTACATTGTTGTTCAGAAAAAAAGGCCAATTATCCACTGTTATGTTGCCATAAAGATCATATTAACTCGAATTAGTAATCAAACAATATGCGAGCGTTTTAAAAAGTACAGCCGAACTGGGTGACAGCTACGTCTTCACTTTCACCCGCATCCCAGCGCCGGCAGCGGGAGCGAAAGAGGCAGACGCCGCAGACCCGAAAGGAGGGAAAGAGCCGCAAAGTGGTGATTAACGGTCTCCAGTGTTAATTATTCTCAATTAATCCCAAACAGTACAAAGCCTCCCTGGTTCCCTGCGAGTTCCCTGGTTCCGATGCTCTGAGAATTGTGCCTGTCTGGGAGGGGTTTCTAAGAACTCCGGAGGAGGCCATTTCCACGCAGGTGTATCTGTGAGCACAGGGGCTAGGGGTGCAGGTGTGTGCGCAAGGGTCGTGGGTGGGGTGTGAGTGTGAGGCTCACTACCTTTCCCGGAGCCTGGCGGGCACCCCGAGGTGGGCAAGGCCCGCAGCATCTTCAGGACCCTGGCGCATCTTGCGTCTTCTCTACTCAAATCACCCTCTCTCGTCCTCTGTTATTAGGTTTATAACTCGATGCCCACTTAAATTTGTGCAGCCAACCAAGGAAATCTAAATAGGTTGGAGTCGCCCCATGGGTACAGAATGGAGGCTTTAATAAGAAAGATTAATTGTGGGTGTGTACCGGCCGGAAGACGCGTTAGCTATCAAGTGGCGGCTGGCTGTGGGTGGAGGGGCGGGAGACGCCTCTTCTAGGCCTAGACTTTAGTAGGCGCCGTGGGCATACGCTAACGCGGGCCACCCGGCGACTCGTGGTAGTCACGGGCTTGCGAAGGGCTCCGCAGCACTCTGACCATCTTTTCCTGTGCTATTTGAGGGTTTAAGGAACTTGTCCCTTACTCACCCTGCACATCACATCTTCCAGCCCTGCGCCCCGCGCCGCCAGGCCCCGCTTTCCTGGTGCCATGCCGGAGGGAGGGGTGTCGTGGCCGCTGTCCTAGGAGGCCTGTATATCCCCGCCCCACCTACTGAACATTATTTAGGCAAATGGTTGAAACGTTTTGCTCCTGGAGCTAGAATGTTGATATTTTGTTTGTTGAGTGACGAAGCATGGGTATGTGCATGTGTTTTTAAAATACACGCACGTAAGGAAGTAGGGAGGAATTTTACTGGGTGAGTGCTTCAGCAAGCCAAGGCACAGGGGAGAGAGTCAGCCAGCGACAGGGCGGCGGGGTCTCTCCAGGCGCGGGGGGCACAGAGGGGGCTGTCCCCACCTGCGTGGCCTTTCCCTCGCTCCTCCCTCTTTCAGCTAAAACCTTCAGAGCCGGGACTAAGAAGTGGCGAAGTGGGTGGTGGCAGACAGGAGCAGGGACTGGGTCGAGGCTGAAGGAACTGACCAGAAGAGTTTGTCTAGCAGTGTGCCCTCCTTGAGTAATTCCATCTAAAACGTGAGGCCCCAGGGCCTGGGCTTCAGCAAATGGAAAAGGAACTCTTGGAAGGTCCAATCCTTGCAAGCAGAGGGACAGCCAAAGGGTGGTCACATCTTTGTTCAGAGTTTTAAAACAGTTGCTGCCTTTCCTTCCTAACCCTCTTCTTCCCAGTAAAACCAATTCAAAAGGGAGCAGAACTCCACTCCACAAGATTAATGTTCGTTCATTTGTAGGATTAACTCTCTTTGCGAAGCATAATAAAATACTGGAGGTGCTCTTACATTTAAATAAATACATAAAATTTACCCATTCTCTCCTTTCCTGTTTGATCTCTCTCGGGACACGGAAAACTGTGTCTTGGAACCTGAGAAGTCTTAGATGAACTTTTAACTCAGAGTTTTCAGATCATCTGGCGTTGCTGTGGGCATTGGCATTGGGAGAGAATGTAGGGGCCAGCTTACTTTTAATATCTATAGCTATACATTCTGGTCTGGAACTCACGATTAAAAATCTATTTGTTCCTCCCAGGGCTCCGCAGATTTCAATGTTGGTCATAGGAGCCACAAAATGTTCATTAAAGGAGCCTAACCAAGGCTACTGTATAGCCACTTTGTGAACTCAGAACTAAGGATGGGGGAAAAGTATGAAAGTGTGAGTTGATGTCACGCTGGCTGTCAGTGTGTGGTCTATTGTGGAGAATGGTGCTTTTTGACTGAACAGAGGGAGCCCCCCTCCCCCCTTCCCCAGCTCTACTGCACCTGCACTGGATGAGGGAGTCCCTGCCATTCAGCCCATCGCAGACTGTTCAAACAGAAGACATCTCTGACAGCACTCAATTCATTACATTTCTTCCTGCTTTTCAAACCAACACACACACACACACACACACACACACACACACACACACAAAATGAGTATTGCCAGCCAGTGACAGCCAAAAAAAAAAAAAAAAAATCTTAAAATACTTTATATGCAGCTAATTTGGAAGCTCATACAACTAACCATGAAATATTTTGTATCCTTAACTCGAAAGGCTTCCTTGGAGGGGGAGGGGAGGGAATTACCTGATTTTTCCAATTGAGAATATATCTCCATAGTTTACATGGGGATAGTAAGTTTGTCGAAAGACAGTGTTAGCATGGGGCAGAAAGACGTTTCGATGAGAATAAAAGCAGAAATGTGCAAAGGGGAAAGCCTCTGATTTATCTCCGCTGATGAGCCTGTTGATATGCATTCATAATTTATGCTGGGGGAACCAGCTTGCTAATAGAGGTGGGGTACCCAAGAACCAGAAGTGGGCAGTGAGGGAAGTAAGAGTGGGCAGGAAGGGAAGCATTGAGGCTGAAGTGTAAGCTAAACATTTAAATCAATTTCTTAACAAGGCAGTCTTCCCCCATATGCTCAAGTTTATTTTGCCATCTTGGATTCCAAGATGTTTTTGCACCATTTCACAAAGCTGATGAGAGAGTGTTTAGAAAGCTGATGAGAGTGTGTTAGTCTAGTTTAACAGAAGTTGGGGTAAACAAACTCTCAAAGGGAAACTTGATTTTAAGATAGTTTCCTTGGAGGTGGGAGGAAGGGGAAATAGAGGACCTTGAGAAGGAGAAGACAGGTTTGCCACTTAGTATTCCAGACTGATTAAACTGTAATGTTATGCAATAACCCAGATTTGAGCTGTTAAGTGAGATAAAATCGACCTGAATGTGAGCTGATACTAAACTGACTGCATGCAAAATATTGGCTAATTCTCACTAAATCATTACTGTGTGAGATCCTGGACCAATATCAGAACATAAGGCCTATTTTCCAGGATCCTTTCCATTGGAAGGGCATTCAATAAATCAAATCGATTTGAGAGTTGGAAAGAAAACTTGTGAAGTGCGTCTCCCAGAAATGCCCAGGTGCTTTTCTCTCACAAATAATTTTATTCCACTTACACACATTCACTGAGCAAATATCTTTCCTCTTATCTACAATTTAAATCACAGTTCAAAGAAATTATCTCAGCAATACATGACTCCAAAAAGATTATTAAAGGCGGTTTAAATCACTGGGAATGGAAGGCAAAGAGAAAACAGAACTGGTGCAGCAATGGTAAGCCAGGAGCTAGCTGTGGCTGGACACGAGAGGCAGAAAACTCTTCTAAGTCCGTTTCTTAAATTGCCGCAGAAACTTGCCCCCGGTTAAATAAAGCTATGGTGTACTTCGTCAAGGCTTTTGTTGAAATTTGTCGACCATCTAAAAACAAAATCATATAAACACAGCAGAAACAACTCACTCACAACCGCGACAAATTTTGGCTAGCAAACCAGATAACTTAATACTTATTGGGAAGAAGGGCGCTCCTGTGGCGAGGGCTATGCACGTACTGAAGGCGATGGCTACTTGTATATGTGGTTGTGTTCTGGGTTGGGGGGCGGGCAGGGGCCTCGGGAGCCTCCCAAGCTGGAGCTCGGTCGTGGTGGTGGAGCCCGGCTGCTCTGGCCTCGCCCTGCGTGCGTTCGGATCGCCCTTTCTGGAACACTCGCACGAATCATTTCATCCCCGGGGCCCCGCAGGCCCTGACGTCACCAGGTGGGGGTGGGGGCGCAGTCCCGCTTCTGGCCTGGCCGCCAGCGATAAGGACCCTCGGGAAGAATTCTCCGCGCCTTATTTAATACAGTAATTATTTTTCTGCCTTCTGCGGGTGGGGGCGGCTCCTGCCCGGAATGCCAGGATCCCTCCCTCCAGGACGGTGCCCAGGGATGGCAAGTTTGCAAGATAACTTCCTGGGCAAACCTGAAGCCAGGGAGAGCACTGGGAAGTAAGCAGGGAAGTGTGAACAAGGCCAATTTCACTGCCCAGAGCCAGGAAGGAGAGAAGGGGCCCGCGTTTCCGTCTGTTCGCTGTGGTCTGACGTGAGAACTGCTTCCCTTCGCTAATTCGGCTGGACACTAAGAAAAGTCACACTTATCAGTTCAGCCTATTTTGCCAGGCACTGTGCAGTCACCTCTTCCAGGTAACTGTATGATTCCTGTCTCACTAACGGGAAAGTGAAGGGTCCGTAGCTCCCCATCACTACCCGCTCTAATCCGAAGGGGCCCAATATTCCAGGGATCCCAGATGGCTCCTGCGGCTTCCCCAGCCCTGCCAGTCCTCGGCCTCTAACCGGGAAGAACCACGTGAGATCACTCATACTGAGAGTTGGCCACAAACAGGGACAAAGAGCCCCTTGTGTAGACAATCTCTGATGTGCGTGGGAATCTGGGGCCCAGACACCATCTCCCGCGTCACGAGGTCAGCACGGAGAGGGCGTGGGTTGGGGCGCAGGAGGCAGAGGACTCCGGAGTGGCGGGGTCCCCAACGCCTCGGGAGACTTTCTAGACTTGTCTGACGCGGGTCCTTGCTTGAGAGGGAGGGAATGCGGCCGTTCGGGCAGAGCCGGGCGGGAGAGAACTGGAGCCCCACACGGCACCTGCTTGGGGCGCCCTGTGGGTGCTGTGACCCGGGCCGCGGTGACATCAGGTCCACCCGCCGGAGCTGGTCGGCTCCCGGGACTGGGCACCCGGCGCTCCCCAGAGCAGCCCGCGGGAGGCCGGCGCGCTCACAGCCCGGAGCCGAGCCCCGGACCGAAGCTGGGAGAGGGAGGCAAATGAGAGTTCAAAGCGCCGAACTCTGCAGAAAACAGTGCACCCTTCCTCTGTACACGCAGGCAGACCGGGGTAATAAAACGAAGGACACCTCCCGCTTTCCAATCACCTGACACTTCTTTGCAAAGTAGAACAAGCATCTCAAGTTCAAACGCCTAGGTGCAGCAAATATCTTTGCATTCCGAAATGAGAGGAAATTCTATTTGCTTTAGGAGAGAAACTGAGCACAGAGCTCAGGGAATCAGAAATAGCACCTTTATACCAAAGTGTAAAATAAAATCCATCTGGAATCGGAATAGAGACAAGAATCTTAGACCTATCTTCATGCTCCACCCTTCCAAAGAGAAATCCCCTTAGTCAAAATAAGAAAGTCAAGTCCATTATTTTCTAAAGGCCACAGAAGCAAAACAGACAAACTGAAAACAAGAATCATAAAACTGGACGGTGCGGCTAGCAGGGAGAGAGGAGGTTACAAGACTCCCTTGGTGGTAACAGATGTCAGGTTTCCAGGAACGTTTTAATAGAAAATAACCATGAAAGACACTAAACTAATTCTCTGGCTTGGACAACTTTCCTGTCTTTAGAAAGCTCCTTCCAGAGCTTTTCTTACCCTAGAACTCCGGAAGCTATGTCCATTTGGACTTTATCCATATTTTCACAGCAAAGGTCAGAGTTTCTGCCCCTTCTTCCTTCTTTAAGGGATTCACCTCATAGGCGAAGTCCTTAGAGAAATCCACCCAGCCCTCTTCCAATTTAGGTCAAAAAAAGACAGCAAAGCAAAGAAATAAATTAACCCTTATCTCCCACCCTCCTTGCGGCCCGCAAAGCAGCCTTAGCTTCCAGAGCAAGAAAATGCAGCAGAAAAAAAAAAAAAAAAAAAAAGAAAAAAGAAACCAGAGAATGAGATGCAAATTATTTTAAGGCAGTAATGTGGGTGAGGGGTTGTCCCCTGGGGAATATGAACTGAAGTCTGTGCTAAAGCTCAGGGCAAAGGAAACTCCTTCCACAAAGAAAAATATGAGGATCTGTTTTTCAAAATTCTCCAAGAGCAAGAAATAAAACGCGGCTGGGGGTGATGAAAAGTTATCTTAATTATGAGAGAGAGATAAATAAATAAATAAGCAGCGTCAATCAGCAGGTGATCAAACCATAGTGAAACTTCAATCTCAGAGCAGTTAGCTATAAACTGTTAGCAGTTGAAAAGTAAACCTCTTGCACACAAAGGCACTGTTTAATTTTCGTCTTGTAATGGTTCTAAATGAAGACCCCATCACCACGCAGTTAAGCAGTATTTCTTGTCCCCCTGAGGCGCTGATCAGTTCTTTTTAATGTGAGAAAACTGGCAGCTCCAAACCCGTCAATGGAGCTCCCACAACAAAAGTTCTGAAAAGCTGAATGAATTGGGTTTGTAATTACTCTTCCCACCCCCCCTCGCAGCTTATCTCTTATTCATTCAATTTATATTATTGTCAAGGAGTCTTACCCTCAAAATCTTTCCCTTACCATTTTACCTAGGGCCACGGAGGAACTTGTGACATGGCAGAAATGGAACCCTGGCCCCCCCACTGCACCTTGCAGCGTTCAGACCAATAGGTGAGGAGAGAAGGAGGGACTACCTTGTACCCCAGTTTACTCTGAGACGACTAGAACCTAGAGTACTCAGCTCATGGAACCTTCCACTTTCAAACTTGCATTTTATTGGCAAACAGGAATGTGTATCCTGTCTACATTCAGGGCCTGCCTGGGTCTCTGAATCCCTGCGACATTTCTACCTAGAAAAGGCAGAGGCTGTACACGAACACCCTTCCCTTTTGCCCCATATTGCAAATCCCTAAAATATCTTGCCAGACATGAAGTGGATATTAAGATAAATTATTATGTTGTTTTTTTTCTTTTAAACAAAAAACAGTCAGTGAAATAGAAAAGGAGACTATAATTCTGTGGCCCCCCACCCCCGCCAGCCCAAGAAAAGGTTCTATGAAAAAGTCAGCTTTAGAATGCCATGTGTATTTCAGTCCAAGGTGTTGCTGATGGAGAAGATTCTCCTGAGATTTTCCTACTGTAAGAATGTGTCGATTTCTAGAAATAAGTACAGCTATTACGACCAAATCTACTAGCAGTCTAAATAATTAATTGAAGCGTTGCTCTTTGACCCTTGAAAAGTCCAGTAGGGACACGTTTATAGCAGTAATACCTCCGAATGAGCCCTTGTCAAATATTCATTTAGTGGCTAATGTGAGCCATTTTCCCCTGGGATGGTCTGTAATACCAGCTTCCCAGCATTGGCAAGAAACCTTGCTAATCTACTACAGCTCAGCAAAATATTTTAACGCTCTTTATTTAAAGTATGCAGGAAGGGGGGCAGGTGGTTTGGGGAGAGAAAGAAATTGCAGAAAGGACAGACTATAATCTCACCCTTTTGCACATTTCTGTGTATAAGGTTAACAAAACATTTAAATTCACCCTATTTGACTGGAAATTGAGTGCTTTCATTGAGCAGAATAGTATCCCAAAAATAAAAACAAAAACTAAACACTCAACAACTATGTTCTCAAGGAGAAGAAACCCATAACTGGGCAATTTTATGGGTTTACTCTCCTTGACCATCACATTATTATTAAAATATTATATGTTCAATATTAATCTAGCCAAGAAATCACATATCTCAGGGAACCATTTAATTTAATCAAATGAATGATGGCACAAGATATGTATCATTTCCCTCAGATGTAGCTTATCAAAAGCATTTATATTTGCAAACAAAATATTTTGACTTTCATTTTTCAACTATTTGGTTTGGAATAAGAGGGAACGGGAGTTCTCCTGTTTTATGCAGACAGTGACAATTATTCAAAGCTAGTTCTACTTTCCAAAATATTGTGCTCCCTTTCCTTTTGCAAAATATTCAAACCCGAGCATTTTGCCATAAAGTTGCTTTTTAGACCAGCCCTGTGGACAGTTTTTTTTTTTTTTTTAATGAGAGGTGAGTGCAGTGCAATTACTCTAAACTTCTATACGTATTTCTAATATATTTCTATTTTAAAAATATATAAGCTATATAGTTGACTGCCTCAAATTCCGGGAATATCCTCCCCACTCCCCCAGCATGATCATTTGGATCTTTATTCAAAGTTTCTTTTATTCGTATGTGTGAGCAAGAACTGGCGAATGTGCTCATTACCACGTGAATAATCCGTATATGCATTACAATGGCTGGCCAGGCCGGGGGAAATTCTTTTAGAGTCTCTGCATTAATTAGGGGGGAAAATGCCTAGCTTAGAATTAGGACCTGGAATAATAATTGTGCCTTCCCAGTACAAGGTTACCCTAAAAATGAGGATTAAAAAAGTAATAAATAAAAAACAGTACATATCCAAAACATAGCACTCTAGAAAAAATAGAAAGTACAGAAAATATGAGAGACCCCCGCTTCAGCCCAGAACTAACATTGGCAACACCACGAGAAAGGAGCACTTTCTTGGAAATGAGAAAATGCAAGCCCACGGGATGAGCCAGCTTGGTGGCCGCAGCAGGTACTTCACTCAGGGGTGGGAGACGCTGCCGCATTCCAACTCCTCCAAAGTTGTAGCAAGTTGAGGCGACAAGCTCTTGAAATTGTGGGAAGCAAACCCGTGCTCTTAAGAGTGCCCGACTGTTGGTTCCTGGTCCCCGTGGGTGGAGGAAGATGAGCGAAGCCAGTAGTAAATAAAGTAGAAAAGTCCCTGACTAGGTAACATCATCCGGCTGGCCCAGAGCAAGGGTGGGTTGTGAAGCAGAAGCATCGCTAAATCAAAGACCACGGCGATGGCCCAACTTTTCCACTCCCACTGAGGACAACTATGGCCTTTCTTTACCTTTCCTAGGGCAAAACACACACACACACCCCCCAAATCCAATCGTGTTTCCCCACCCCTTTCCCCTCCCCCACGTCTCCACTACTGTAGTAAAACATTGTTAACAGATCAAAAGCATAATCATCTCCAAATGTGATTAGACAGGACAAAGTAAAATATCTACCTCAGAGTTGACTGTTTTCTTCTTTAATATGGCTGTTGCCTGGCTTCTCTTTTGCTTGTTATCAGCTGTAGAGATTATCCGATTTGGGGCTACAGGCTTGGACCCGCGCTGCCAATTTAAGAAATGGAATTCAGGGAGGGAGGGAGAGAGGGGAAAAAAGAAAATAAATAATAAAACTACGTTGATGATAAGCCGGGGCGTTTTGCAAGATGTTCTTTTCCTTCCCTCGCCCCCGAACAGGAAAACGTAGAGGAGAAAGTTTATGAAGTCAAGGAACAAAGAAAGCAAACCACTTGTTTCCTCCCAGACAATAGCAGGGCCAGAGTCTCCAAACACCCACCCAGCAGATGAGCACTTTGCATGTCTAGTTTGCAATTATTCTGACACAAGAAGCATCATTTTTCCCTATAGCCAGGTTTCAAAGGGCCATTGTGCTGTGAAGAAAATGAAAACAAAACCAGCCAACCTGGTTCTGATTTGGCTCAATACCCCATCTGCTAAACTACATGAAAAATTTCAGAATTGGATCCTTTCTGGCAACAAGTGGCATAAATCAGTTTTCAGTATAAGTCCCCATCATGCTTATTCATGCTGCTTAGAGAAGGAGGGGGCGGATTTACAATATATGTCTCTAGTTTCTATTTTAGAAATGACAAAATTTTCAAATTTTCCAGTACTTATTATTCATCCAGCCGTTTCCTTTTCGCAGTTAACATTAGCACATGACGCTGGACTAGTAACACCGAGGTTTTTTGGTCTTTTGCTTTGTCGGCTGAGCACAGTAAGATAATTCCCCGAGAAGTTATGTATAATCACAGTGTTAACCAAATAAATGAAAGACTCGAGAATAATTTCAGTGTCCATATTTCAAAAATTTATTTATCTCAAACTGTGCATAATGGAGTAAAAACTTAAGTTGAAAATGTACCTGTTATAAGGATGGTATTAGTTCAAATATATACATGGATTCTCGGCAGACTGATTCAAATAATACAGAGCCGAATCTTTTAAAATACAACTACGGAAAATAAAGGGGGAAAAACCTTAAAATATCACAATAAATTTACAGTAATATTACAAACCATAAGAAAATATTTCAAACACAGTAATTTCATGTTTTCTTTTTTATCTGAACAAAATGGAAAGTTGGGATTGAACAAAAGCTATTATAAATTACCAACGATGTCAACCTGCATGGCCATTTTTGCTTTTAACAGTAAGTTATAAAATTTAGTACAATCTAAAACTTTTGCCCTTTTAAACAAGACCACAGAGATGGTTTGCCAGTACTTATTCTAATTTTTTTCCTTTTGTACAATTTTTAATTTAAATGTCCAAATTTTAATAATTTTCTTTTCTCCACGTTTGCAACTGTCCTAAATTTCAGCTGCAGAATCAAAATTCAACAGGAAGCCTCTCCTTGAAAAATATTGGCAAATTCTCAGCTTATAAACAATGGACATTTTGATTGCCATGTTTATCTCGATAAATACTGTACAAAAGTTGCTTGCAAATATTAAAACATTTTTTTCGTCGCTTGGAGACTAGCTCTAAATATTATTGGTAAAGACTTTTGCAAACTTCCTGCAAAGCTCCTACCGTACCACTAGAACTTTTAAAAAGTTTTTCGTAGCTTTCCTTCCTCCAGATCTATACAAGGTCCATTCCCCCGCCCTCCCCCCCCCCCCCCCCCGGTTTTCTCTGTACAAAAATAAGTCCCCAAAAAGAAGTCCAGGATCTCTCTCATAAAAGTTTTCTTGTCGGCATCGCGGTTTTTGCGTGAGTGTGGATGGGATCGGTGTTCTCTTTCGCAGCTGTCATTTGCTGTGGCTGATGAGATTCTTCTCCTATATATTTTTTTTTTTTCTCCTTTTTCTTTTCGAGCATACCGGGCTTTCTCCACGCTGTTTCCAACTCTCCTCTTTGCACCCCTCCCACTGATGCCCCTCGCTCCTGCCGGAGAAGGCCTCCCCCGTCCAGTCCGCGGTCCGGCCCTCACATGTGCGAGAGCGGCAGTGTGCCGTTGATGGCCGTGCCGGGCACCGGGCCGCTCTGGTAGTGCTGGGACATGTGCAGTCTGCTGGGCGCGGCGGGCTCCGGCACCTCGGCGCCGGGGAGGTACATGCTGATCATGTCCCGGAGGTCCCCGGCCTGGCAGGGCGCCCTGGAGTGCGAGGAAGAGGTCACCACGGGCGGGCTGGAGCTCGCCTCCGACTTGACCACCGAGCCCATGGAGCCCAGCGCCATGCCGGGCGTGCCCTGCTGCGAGTAGGACATGCTGTAGGTGGGCGAGCCGTTCATGTAGGTCTGCGAGCTGGTCATGGAGTTGTACTGCAGCGCGCTCACGTCGTAGCGGTGCATGGGCTGCATCTGCGCCGCGCCGTGCGCGTTCAGGCCCGGGTGCTGCGGGTAGCCCAGCTGCTCCTGCATCATGCTGTAGCTGCCGTTGCTCCAGCCGTTCATGTGCGCGTAGCTGTCCATGCGCTGGTTCACGCCCGCGCCCAGGCCGGCGCCCACCCCGACCCCGCCGGCCATGCCGTTGCCGCCGGGCGCCAGCAGCCCGCCGGGCAGCGTGTACTTATCCTTCTTCATGAGCGTCTTGGTTTTCCGCCGGGGCCGGTACTTGTAATCCGGGTGCTCCTTCATGTGCAGCGCGCGCAGCCGCTTGGCCTCGTCGATGAACGGCCGCTTCTCCGTCTCGGACAGCAGCTTCCACTCGGCGCCCAGGCGCTTGCTGATCTCCGAGTTGTGCATCTTGGGGTTCTCCTGGGCCATCTTGCGCCGCTGCCCGCGGGACCACACCATGAAGGCGTTCATGGGCCGCTTGACGCGGTCGGGGCTGTTCTTCTGGTTGCCGCCCGCCGCCGCCGCCGCCGCCGCGGTGGGGTTGCCGCCGCCGCCCCCCGAAGTCTGCTGCGGGCCCGGCGGCTTCAGCTCCGTCTCCATCATGTTGTACATGCGGGCGCTGTGCGCGGGCCCGGCCCGCCGGCGGCCGCCGACCCTCCTCGGCCCGGCCGGGACTTTGGGGGGCCCGCGGGCGGGGGGGCGGAGGAGGGGAGGCGGGCGGGGGTGCCGGGAGCGCGGGGCTCCGCGAGGCGAAGCAGGCGAGGAACAATTTGGGGGCAAAAAAGCGAGCGAGGCAGAGACTGGAATCAGGATCAAAAAAAAACCACCGCGCGTTCCCTCCTCCTCCGGCCGGAGCCGCCGCCGCCGCCGAGGATTGTTATGGTTATTTTTTGGAAAGGCTTAAGCCCGGGGCTCAAACTTCGCTCCTTTCTTTCTCCTCTTCTTTCTCCCGGTCCCCGTCTTAAAGAGGCAGCAAACTACTTTCCCCCTTTTGCAAACACTCTCTTCTCTGCCTTGACAACTCCTGATACTTTTTTGAACAAGTTAATAGACAACCGTCCATGTGACGGGGGCTGTCAGGGAATAAATGGGTTCGCGGCGACCAATCAGCGCGCGGCGGCTCCTCCACTCGGCCCGGCCTCGCCGCCGGGTTTTGCATGAAAGGGGGCGGGGCCTCGGGGCCGCGGCGCGGGGGGGGGGGGGGGGGGGGGGGGGGGGGGGGG